>NW_027501028.1:0-59939 GCF_021521415.1 Bidens hawaiensis | reverse complement strand
ATAGATAGGAGGCATCAATATTTCTGAGTTGTTGCCCACTTAAATTTTGAGGCTTAATTGAATATAACTCGTATCACAGAAACGATGAAAACCATCTTAAGTATATTACCTGCTTACAACCTGTCTCTATATGTCATAATACAGCTAAACACGGATCTATGTGACAGTCACGTAGTTAGTATGATTCCTGTTCGGATCTTTCCTAAAACGTAGCAGTCCCTATCGAGACTGAAATTTGATCCCTTATACTTTAAACTTTTAAAGTTTTTGTACTTAGATAGTTTTATGATTTTTTAACTGGTTACTTAGAATTGATCATGTCATTTATCTCTTAAAGGGAAGTTTTATAACTTAATTGGAAAATTGTTAAACTTATAAGGTTTAATTCTGTAAATATATAGGCGATGTTGTTCAACAGGCGAAGTTGTGGATAACTTCGCCTAGGCGAAGTTATCCGTAACTTCGCCTGTATAACAGAGCCTCTATATAAAGGATTTTAAGGGTCATACTGTTCATAACTTATATCCACAGCGAACTTATCCATCTTTTCCGGCGATCTTATATTATTCACAGCGAACTTATACTAAACCTTCGTGTTATCTTGTTCTTCGATTTCAAACCGATCTAAAGGTTGTTAGGGTTCGTTTATCACATGTCATATGTTCTTTGATTAATCTAAGGTTGTTTCGACAACCGAGTTATTAACCTCGAATCGTCGGACATTCAACCGATTTTCAAAACTTATTGTTACGTGTTAATAAACATACTGATCGTCAACATGTCCTTAAAAACTTGTGTTTAAGAGTGCTTAATCGTCTAAACTAGCCGAATCATCAACTGCACGTTGTTCCATTAAACTTACTGTCGCCGATTCAGATTCAGGCGAAGTTAGGGTTTAGGCGAAGTTATCCGTAACTTCGCCTGAAGCTTAAGTTCGCCTGAGGCGAAGTTATCCGTAACTTCGCCCGAAGCTTAAGTTCGCCTGAGGCGAAGTTATCCGTAACTTCGCCTGTAACTTAAATTCGCCTGAGGCGATGTTGTGATGAGGCGAAGTTAACATCAACTTCGCCTAAGATCATTTTTACTTAATATTATTTAGACGAACTTAAAGCTGAAGCGAAGTTGTTCCCAACTTCGCCTCAACTTTAACTTCGCCTATACAGATTTTATCACAACTTCGCTCATGGTAACAAAGCGAACTTGTGCTATGTCTTTATGTCGTTCTAACATGGTTAGTTTGTTGCAGATATGGCTGCGGTAGCTGGTGCTGGAGGTGCAGGAGGAGACGATGGTGATAACCAACGTCAATTCTTCCTGGGTCACAATATGTACATTACACTTGACCCGGAGGCGAGCGGTGTGGACGATTACCGCGAGATCATAACGTTCCTCCTACGCTCGAGGATTTTTCATGCCATAATAAACACTTTGCCGATATCTCTGCCGAATATCGAAGACTTCTGGCAGACGGTCGAATACGACTGTCGTGTTGAGCCCCCGGTCATGAGAGCGACGGTGAACAATCAAGAAGTTCAGTTCAATTCTGAACAGATCCGGGTGGCGCTACGGTTTGGAGAGGAGACTCGAGACGATCCAACTGAGTTTGTCGCTCCCTTTCGTGATGGAGCATTTCTCCGAATGGGCTACTCTGGTCCATTAGGTGATACCCAGAGGAGGAAGGGTTTCCTTTTAGATCAGTGGCGCTTCCTCATGCACGTTATGATAGTATGCATGTCTGGGAGGAAGGCGGGCACTAACGGTATGGGTGCGACCATGCAGTCTGCAATGACTGCACTGACCTATAACAAACGTTATAGCTTCAGTCAAATGGTCTTCTACGAGATTGATAGACAAAGACGGGCGATGTCTCGGGAGCGGTTCATTATGTACCCACGGTTCATCCAGATGATATTGAACCATGTCGCTCCGAATCTTCCTCAGAGACGCCCGATAAGATACGTGGAATCGGTGAGCAAACGTATCTTTGCTCAATGCCGCACGTCGAGTGCGAGGAGCAACCCTGAACGTCGTCCCAGGCATACTCCTCTGTTTGGGTTTTTAATTAACCCAGAGTATGTTCCTGCTGGTGGGGACGAGTTCAGAGATCCTCAACCGCAACAGGCAAGAGCAACTCAAGCTGTTCCTGCTCCTGCTGTGCCTGTTGTGTCTGCTGCAGAGGATATAGATCTTGACGCTGTCTTTGGAGGTCAAGGTTATTTTGATATGGATCAAGTTGAAGAGGTGCAGGTCTCGGCTGCACAAGGTTCGGGTGTGAGTATGACTAGAGCAGCTACGTCGATGGCTGACTCATACTTGGATGAGATTATGGATGAGGGGAGACGGTTGATGGTGTCTCGAGAGAGAACGATAGGGAAGAGAAAGAGAACGGAGGATGATGATGAGTCGGAAGAGGAAGAGGACATACATAAGCTGATAAGAAGATCAAGAAGGGAAAGGACAGGTGCTGGCATGGGAGCTGGAGAGACTTCAAGGACTGTACGTTTTGCTCCGGCCGCACTGTCTGGTATGTCTATTGTTCTTTCTTCTGTACAGGTAACAAGTACAAGCGCTGCGGATGTTCCCGCGGTGGCTACATCAGCTGTTGGCACTCCATCCATCACTGCTCTCCAGACGTCGACTCTGGAGATCGTGTCACTACCACCTCCAACGCTTACTCAGTCGGTGGTAGCTGCACGATTTGTAGAGTCAACGGTCGTTACTGCTACAGGGTTATTAGGTATGGTACCACCTGCGGTTACACCTGCTTCTGGAGTCTCGCCTTCGCCTATGTCAGACTCAGAGAGGATAGCTTCACTAGAGCGGATCGTGGCAGAGCAATCGAAGACTATTCAAAGCCTAGTGGAAGCAAATCAACTACAGTCATCCCTCCTGGTTGAGCATGGGAAAATCATAGATGCCTTGAAGGAGTTTTTGGCATCTCAGGGGGAGATGAGCTGTAAAGGCGACGAGCTCAGAACGAAGAAGAGAAACGACCGAGACGATGATCCCAATGCATCGAAAGATGCAGGTGGTGAGCTGCCAAGAACTTCTCAAGCTCTTGGTACTTCCACAGCTGAGGGGGAGTCTACCGACGCGGCTGGTGGTGATGATGTGGTGTTGGTGGAGGATGACGTGATTGATGCGTTAAAGGAGCTTGACGATGACATGTTCAGTGATGAGGTGTTGTTCGATGAAGATGTGCTGCCGAGTGATGTGATTGAGAAGATCGGTGAGCAGATTGTGATTGAAGATGGGATAGAAGAGGGGGAGATAGTAGAAGAAAACGTTGAACACGAGATCCCTGATGTTGAGAAAGCCGACGTGAGTACTGAGATGGATGAGACTGAGTGGGAGGAGCAGCCTAGGTGGAAGGAAGGCTGTGCTCATTGGTTTATTAAGACCAAGAAGCCTGCTGTTCCAGCCATGTTCAAGAAGAGTTATAACATCAAAGGCTATGCTGAGTCGAAGAAGGGAATTATCTGTTGGATATATGATGAACAGATAAAGTTGTTTGTGGTGAAGCGTTATGATGGTATTCAATACTTCAAAAGAATGTTGAGATCTCTCAATACGTTGCCGGAATGTGAGGTGAAGGATTTGGCCAGGTTGGGCCTGATAAATAGAAGTGACAACAACATGGCAAGAGTGATTGAGAAGATCGTGTGGAAAGAAAGCGTAAAAGAGAAGAAGTTTGAATTATTAAAGCCACAGAAGGGAAAGCTCGTGGAGGATACAGAAAGGGGATTGAGAGCAGATGGCAAGCCATGGATGGTGATGAAGTACAAACCGATCCGATGCATCAAGGAGGTTCCAATGAAGACTATGCCTCAAGATGTGTTGAAGAATCTAAAATGGTGGTACGTTGATTGCCAGACTGCTGAAGCCGTGATGGAAGACGAAGATGAACAAGAAGTGCTGAGGGTGTATGACCCGATGCATCTTGTTAACTTATCGAAAGCTGATTTGCAAGTGTTGAATGAAAAGAAGATATTCTATATTCCTGCTTGGAAGGATGAAGCAAGGAAATATCAGCGAGTAGTCACGGTGTGTGTTAGAGAAGGAGTGCACGCTTGAAGATACAGGATTACGAGACAAGAGCTGAAAGATCAAGATATGAAGCTACTGCCAAGGGGGAGTCTGTTGGTGCATAGATGTCAGTAGTTCATATGTCTAATGTCTGTAATCGAGTCTGTAATATTGTTTGTGTATTTGTTTGTTAAAGCGAAGTTGTTGACAAGTTCGCTTAGGCGAACTTGTTAACCAAGCGAAGTTGTTGACAAGTTCGCCTAGGCGAACTTGTTGAACGAGCGAAGTTACGGACAACTTCGCCTGAGGCGAAGTTGTCGTGTATTTATATAGTTTACAGTTTACTGTTTACGAGTGAGAGTTTTAGTTGATCGAGTAGTTCAGTTTACGTGTAATTCAGTGAGTCGAGTGACGTGAGGTCGAGAGTCTGTAAGTATCACGGTTCGAGTTATTAATATAACGTGGTTTTGTTCGTATTGTGTTCGTGTGTTCGTGAGCTTGTGTTCTACGTCCGTAACGATCTACACAGGGATTCCGCACCTGTGTATATCAGGATATCTCGTGTGATCCGTCCAGGGAACCTACAGTTGTGGATGATGAGGAAATGTTGGGTGATGATGATGTGGGTGATGATGATGTGCTAACTATTGAGGAGATTGAAAAGATAGGAGAACAGATTGTGATTGATAGTGAGATAGAAGAAGGTGAGATTGTGGATGATAGTATAGAACATGATATTCCAGACGTTGACAAGGTGAATGTGAGTCAAGATATGGATGTGTCAGATGAGTCTGAGTGGGAAGAACAGCCGAGATGGAAAGAAGACTACGCTCAGTGGTTTGTTAAGACAAAGAAGCCAGCGGTTCCAACAATGTTCAAAAAGAGTTACAATATCAAAGGGTATGCTGAGTCGAAGAAAGGTATTATTTGCTGGCTGTATGATGAGCAGTTAAAGTTATTTGTGAATAAACGCTTTGATGGGATTCAGTATTTTAAGAGGACGTTTGAGATCTCTCAATACCTTGCCTGAGTGTGAGGTGAAGGATTTGGCTAGATTGAGATTGATTAATAGGAGTGATGACAATATGGCCAGAATAATTGGGAAGATTGTGTGGAAAGAAAGTGTGAAAGAGAAGAAGTTTGAGTTGTTAAATCCTCAGAAAGGGAAGTTAGTTGAAGATAAGGAAAGGGGAATGCGAGCTGATGGCAAACCTTGGATGGTGATGAAATATAAGCCGATTCGGTGTTTGAAAGAAGTGCCGATGAAGATAATGCCCAAGGATGTTTTAAAGAGTCTCAAGTGGTGGTACGTTGATAGTCAAACAGCTGAAGCTGTTATGGAAGATGAAGACGAACAGGAGATTCTGAGAGTGTATGATCCCATGCACTTGGTAAATTTGTCTCAAGCTGATTTGTAGGTACTAAACGATAAGAATATATTCTACATTCCTGCGTGGAAAGATGAAGCCAAGAAGTATCAGAGGGTGGTCTCTGTCTGTGTAAGACAGGGCGTTCATGCTTGAAGACGGGTGACACGAGATTTTTGGGATTACGACACGAGAATGAAGATAGAGATATGAAGCTACTGTCAAGGGGGAGTCTGTTGGTGCATAATGTCAGTAGTTCAGTATCTAGTGTTTTGTATGTGTCTGTAATCGTGTTAGATTGTTTGTTTTGGTTTTGAATATTGTTTTACACAAGTTCGCCTGGGATGTAGGCGGACTTGGAGACAAGCGAAGTTATGACAACTTCGCCTAGTATGTTAGGCGAAGTTGTCGAGGCTTATATATACCTCAACTTCGGCTTTGGTTTAATAACGCTAAGGACGAACATGTATTAGTGATTATTGATATCAAGTGTTGAAGTGTTGCAATACAATCGTGTTTATTAGTATTGTAACGTGTGTTTGTTTATCGGTTCAACGTATTATCTATCTTACGCTCGTATCGTATTACGTGGGGATTCCGCACCCTCGTGTTACGAGATACTCCTGTGTAGATCCGGCTGGGAACCTACAATAATTGCATGCATATTTTCAAGTCCATCCTATGCTTAATAGCATGCTACCCCGAGAATGTTAATTTAAGTAGACATTCAGCTGGTAAAGTAGAATGATTAGAATTGACTGCGATTTCTCAAATACCAATTCTAACAACTTCGAGTGGTTGTAGTTAACTCACACAAGCTCCCCTTTGTTGATTAGATTAGGCTTTAATTACACATTCCATTAACATATGATTTCTTTAACTAGCATGATAACCAAAGCAATCGTGTTAACAATGTTATTTTAGAATTATCAAAACTAGAGAAATAGATCATAATCTATATCTCATCATTTCTAAGTACAACATAGAGATCCATGTTTTATCTTGAGTAAATTACCAAAGTATTCTTTTTACCATTTCTAGTTTCCAAGAACATGAGTGATCATGAATGACTTTTAGCCGTCAACTTTAGTGTATTGGAATGGGGTGATAAAACATTTCTTCATCAATGGATAATTGCAAAATAACCATGTACTTTACCAAACTAAACCACATGTTTCACATAATTATCAAGTAAAACAAAGCTTCTTCATATATTATAGATGGTAAATGGAATTTAGCTCATAATGAGCATTGTTGTGAACATGACAAGAGATGATGATAACAAACACATGGTTAAACAAGAACAATCTAACCAAAAGTGGATAAGCCTCCCTTGTTAATGATGGTGGATTATGATGATGTTGGTGATGATGGATGATGATGATAACTCCTCACAATATCTTCAATATGAATGTTAGAGGGTGCTTTTATAAGTGAAAACCGTTTAGAACTCTCTTTAAGGCACACTTTATCAATGCAACATGAGCCACTATTTATAGGAAATCTGGAAGGTGAAGCATGGCCCCGTGCCTAGGTAGGCATGGCCCCGTGTCTACGTGGCCCAGTTTCATGTTGTCAGATCGTACATGATGACTCAACCACGGGGATGTGCTTTCTGAGGCACGCCCTCATGCTTTTATTGACATGTGCTGAAACTGTTTTGTTTTTTTGTTGAGGTGACCACGGCCCCGTGGCCAAGGGGCACAACCCCGTGCTTTTGTTAACATGTGCTTAAATTCTTGTAATTTTTTTATCTTTTCTTGTGTTCAGAAGCATGGGGGCGTGTTTCTTGAGTCATGCGGGCATGTTTCTTGTTTTTCTTGTGTTTTCTTCCGTTTCTCTTTGTCTCTTCGCTTGTTTCTTCGTTTGAGGCTTGGGTTTACCTGAAATTACATTTTATAAAGATAAGTAGCCTTCTCTGCTATATTATTTGATAGAAGTTGTTGTTTTTAGAGATTATTTGATGCTTAAAAGATGTATAATTTTATATACATCAATATACTTCATTGTAGTTGATTCATTCTCGTTGATTGAATCCGAAAACGACTAACCAATCTTTGTTCTGAATAATAATTCCAACTATCCTCAGTTAACGCCTCTTTGTATGTCTTTGGTTCTATTTGAGAAATAAAACATTTGAAAGAGAACCGGTTTTGTAATGGTGACACTTGAGTACAGAAACATTGAATACTTTGGTCAATTTGACTTCTCGTACGAACCCCTATGTGTATTTCTCCAATTATGTCTTCTTCAGTATAGGACAAGGTTCATGGAATGAATTCAGTTGATACATTCACATCATCTTGTCAATTAGTAACATTCTCTTCACCAATTATTCGTTAGATCTCGGAGTAGCCACCGATTCAATCACATCTTCATGAGATTCTCCATCATCATCAAATGAAGGAGTAGATGGAATAACAACAGGATCAAGAACATCTTCATGAATTACCTCATTGAAAATCGGGGAATTATTAGTTGATGCAGATTCTTGAGAGTAATCATCATTCAAATATTGTAAAAACAATAACGAAGCAGCTTTATCTGATAAATCATCTTCATGTAAATTGAAACTCTTCCAAAGGGTATCATAATCAAAAAACCATGCATCTCCTAGTTTTTGAGTGGGTACATTGTATCTTTGATAATCCACATGTTGTATCTTTGATAATCCGCATGTTTTACTTGCACAATTCTATTGATGCTCGGAAGAAATATTCTTCTCAACGGATCTGGAACCGTACATAGTGATCCATGGTTTGAGCCACTTCAGATTTGGCTTTCTTCAGTTCAAGAGTTCAAAGCATGTTTTCCCAAATTTTCTTAACAACGGTTTAGTGTATGACATGCAGAAGCCACAACCTCAGTCCAAAAATTAATAGGAAATTTTGAATCGGCTAGCATGGCTCTTGCAGTGTCGACAAGAGTTATATTCTTTCTTTCAGCGACCCCATTTTGTTGTGGAGTGTAAGGTGCGCTAAATTCATGAAGAATACCATGTTCGTTGCAATACTCCAACATCTTGTTATTCTTGAATTCGGATCCATTGTCACTTCGGATTCTTCAAATCGGCATGATGTGTGTAATATGATGCTCTCACAACTAAGCTTTAAATTTATTAAACAAGACTCCTAAAGAAACCACACAAAACCGGCAAGTGTACCGATCACTGATAGTATAGCACTATGGAAGTCCGAGTATCGAACACAAGGACACTTGAAAACGTTAATGATACTTAACCCTAACCAAGACTCACCTAAGAATATTTAAATGATTTTTAATAATTAACTACTTAACCTAACTTACTTTAACTAAATTAATTAGCTAGACTTAACTTAACTTAACTAAACACTTAACAAAACTTGGAAACTTAACTGCAATCGGAGAAAACGTCTACCTAGGTAAGAATCATATTGAAGGTATAATAAGGTAATGGATTGAAGACTCTCACAACACCGGTTCTAAAGAATGACACAACTAAGGTTCGCTCAAGAAGGTCAGATCACCTCTCGGTCTCACTAACAAACTCTAACTTATCTTAGTTGATTTTAAGAACAAACCGGGAAAACAAATTATTAACGTGTTCTAATGCCGACTCACCTCTCGGTCTCACCGACACACTAGCCTAATGGAAACGAATACTACGCAACCAAGGATAGAGGAACAATTCAACTTAACTTAAACTAGACCAACTAATCGCTCAAACACCCAAACCCGACAAGAACAAAACCCGCTCTCGTGCAATCTTAATTCTAACAAGTAAAAGTAATGAGACGAGTTTACTTCTTATCACCTCTCGGTCTCTAAGAAGGTGTTTCACAACTGATTTTATCTAATTAATTTACCCACTTATCCCTACGGTTGATCACCCCGCAAACAATCTCTAGACACAAAGTAAAGAGTTCAAACAAGCTAAAATCAATCAAAACCTATTCAATTAATCAAAGCAAGAGGTATATGAGTATAATTAATAAACAGCCACTAAACACAACCTAATTCAATGTTAAACCAACCTTTTCATTAACAATTCAAGCCATGATAATCAACAATCCATATTACTCATTAAAACCTAACAATAAACATCTAACCTAGGTAGAACTAACAAGTTTAGCCAATCATAATCAATGAACAGTAGATAAAATAGATATAAATGATAAACATGCTCATATAAATCTGATTACAAAAGGTTTGAATGCTTAAAAACCAAAAACGAACTCACAAACGTTAAAATAGTCAAAACTGACAACCGAAGGATAAAAGATGTAACCGTAAGCTTGTCCTCCTTGGTTTCTCCTCTAGAGCAGGTGTGGGATGGCTGGAAACTTGAATAAAATCGTTCATAGGCTTTTAGGGTTTATATATATGTTTAATCACCTCCTTCCTAATATAAAATAGGTTAAAACAAGCCCACTAGGCCCACTAGAAGACAAAATAGACGTGGTAGCTGATTCTTGAACATTCTTGGCAACCTTGGGACATGTTGGATTCTACCACATGCTTCTTGAATGGTATGATCTGGTCGCGTAGCTCGAACATGACATTTTCTGACGTTTTTCGACTTTTAACTCGTTTATCTTCGTTTTTGCGTACCGGCTTCATCCGAGCTCCGTTTTAGCTGATTCTTTTTCCATTTGACTCGTTTTCTCGCTCTCTTCAACATGGAACCTATCACATACATAAACATTTAATTTCATGCAAGAAAAAGTTATATTCGTTAACAGTTTACGCACAAAACGACACAAAATCGGAATAAAACTCTATGTGTTTTGCAACACATAAAATATCCCCACACTTGAACCTTTTTCGTCCCTGAAAAAGAAATCTACACAGGATCATAAGCAAGTGAAAAACAACAAACTCTCAGATTATTTAACATTACTAAAGCACAAGAAACAACTCGACATATTGACCGCGATTGCCGATATTGTTGTCCACTTAAACCCAGCCACCAGCTAATCAAGCCCCCCTTTTGCATTAAACTTTTTAAGTCCAAAAATTAAGGCTACACCTACCCCATCTGAGACAAAGAGAGCTAGAAAAACTAGAGTCGAAGCACACTGGTTCGACAAATCACCATAAGCCAAGGACTCGTTGATAGTACTAATTAGATGCACTCGGTGAAATTTTGATGGATGAATGGTCATGTGGAGGTCGTACGAGCTATTCCTAAATATTATTGGACTTTGTCCTATAAATTCCTAATTTTTATTTATTGACTAAGAACCTTCGAGCCCCAATAGTGTATCCTCAGAGTCACCATCCCCAAGGTAACACGTAAACTCTAAGTCCCGTCTAGTATGTGCATCTTTGGCCTCTTTTACTAACTTTAAGAATGCTTCTTTGGCATTTTGCAATACATAACTTTCTTCACAAGCATTTTGCTTTTCTTGAACAACTTTTGAGAATACACAAACATAACTTTCAATACATACTTTTTTTTTCTTTTTTTTTTCTCTTTTTTCTTCGTGTTTTTTCTTTTTTTTTAAATCTTTTATATCACCCTAAAATATATAACTATTTCTAAGCTCGTAGAAAGATGGACATGTGGTGTGTGCTGGTTTTGAGTGCATCTAAGTATAACAATCTCAAAGTTTTCAGATTATGGTAATCCTCCTTAAGCATCGAAATTCGGTTTCACCGTTTTTCAAATTATTATATATATAAAAACTGCTAAAGAGGACTATCAAAGCTAGTTGGGCCTACCGACACATCCAAAATCAGATATGTGAACCATCCCTCCTTTTATTATTATATTATATATTTCAAAAGTTCCAAGAGTTCGTTAGCACATTGGTAGTAATATCATTTCCTGCTTAACGTAGAACAAAAACAATTTTCAAGGGACATTTTTCTTTAAAACTTTTTTTTTTAAATATTAACTCTCAAGATTTTCAATATTCTTTTATTTTCTTAAAAATGAAAACGTCAGTTCCCCATCCCCACACTTAAATTTCACATTGTTCTCAATGTGAGACAAGGAAAAGACAAAACTAAACATAAAGAAAAATAAAGTGGAACAGACTCCCCTGGTATATGTGATCATGCAAGTGTGCGGTGAATCATGTTCCTCGCCCTCCTATTCGAACACAAGCTTAAAACTCCAGTGCTTTCTATCAAGCTATCACTAACGAACGAAAGCGACAATCCTTAAGCATATTGCATCCCCACACTTGTTTAAAACTCCAGCTCATCAACCGTCATCAACCAACCAAAGAATAACCTGCAAGTAAGAGAAGAAACACCTGGCAAAACTCGGAAATAAAAATAAAAATGAAAATAAAATAATAAGGAAAGATATTACCAGGTTGCCTCCCGGGAAGCGCTAAGTTTATTGAATAGTCTTCAGCCGGACTCGCTCCCGAAACCTCAATCAGGAGGCTTCTCCTTTATCCTCTTCTCATCGATGCTCCTCAATACTCTCCTCTTACAATTGGTCGGGAAGAAACCAATTGCACAACTCTCATTGGCCCGACCATATGAATTAAACTCGGCCCACCAACTCTTGAATTCCCCCAAAAATGGTTCAATGAAGTAAAACGGGGAAGTCAATCTCTTCATCACACTACGATTTCTTCGCCCAGAAATCCTCCTTCTAGTTCTTTTAGCCAAACTTTTAAACCTTAACACGTCCCGAATGGAGATTGAGTACGGTTCGTGTTTTGGTTTTTCACAATCGAGGTGAAGTGTCGGAAGGACCAAATCACTAACTACTTCATTGCTCTCCTTACAAAGCTCCTTCTCGATCCCCACACTTGGCTCGTTATATATTAAATCTTCAAGCAGCTTTAGATCACCAAGTGGGTCAAACTTGCCTTCATCCGTAGTGGCAAAGTCCATCAACTCTTCACCAAACTCATCCTTAAATTCTTCCTCCCAAGAGGGAACATACTCCTCTACTCTATGCTCCTCCATTCCGGTATCTTCAATCTCACTCAGGGTTTCAAACAAAGGTGGATTCAAAGGTGGAATATATTCCAAATCATTTCTAATGGTAAACAATACATCGTCCATTATTGATTCCAATTATGGGGTTGGCCTAATATATTTCCCGATAAGTCTTTATACCCTAAAAAGTTCCCCATTTGATCATATGCAAATTGGTATGGAGGAGGCTTTGCCACAAGTGATTCCCATGGAGCTTTCCGTGCCTCAACTTCTATCCTCCTTCGCTCATAAGCATCATGTACCCAGTGATCTCTGCCACACACTTTGCACCATGGCATTCCAACCTGTCGTCCGAACATATTTCCTTTAAAGAACACTCAAAAGAAAAGGATCACGGGCACCAGATAAAAATAGAATAAAATACTAAAAATAAAATTAAACTAATTAAAATAACTAATCTAATCTAAATATACGAAAATACAATAGGTAAATCCCAACTCGGTTCGTTCTCAATACGCCTCTAACCGTGTCCCCGGCAACGGCGCCAAAAACTTGATGTGTGTAATATGATGCTCTCACAACTAAGCTTTAAATTTATTAAACAAGACTCCTAAAGAAACCACACAAAACCGACAAGTGTACCGATCACTAATAGTATAGCACTATGGAAGTTCGAGTATCGAACACAAGGACACTTGAAAACGTTAATGATACTTAACCCTAACCAAGACTCACCTAAGAATATTTAAATGATTTTTAATAATTAACTACTTAACCTAACTTACTTTAACTAAATTAATTGGCTAGACTTAACTTAACTTAACTTAACTAAACACTTAACAAAACTTGGAAACTTAACTGCAATCGGAGAAAACTTCTACCTAGGTAAGAATCATATTGAAGGTATAATAAGGTAATGGATTGAAGACTCTCACGACACCGGTTCTAAAGGATGACACAACTAAGGTTCGCTCAAGAAGGTCAGATCACCTCTCGGTCTCACTAACAAACTCTAACTTATCTTAGTTGATTTTAAGAACAAACCGGGAAAACAAATTATTAACGTGTTCTAATGCCGACTCACCTCTCGGTCTCACCGATACACTAGCCTAATGGAAACGAATACTACGCAACCAAGGATAGAGGAACAATTCAACTTAACTTAAACTAGACCAACTAATCGCTCAAACACCCAAACCCGACAAGAACAAAACCCGCTCTCGCGCGATCTTAATTCTAACAAGTAAAAGTAATGAGACGAGTTTACTTCTTATCACCTCTCGGTCTCTAAGAAGGTGTTTCACAACTGATTTTATCTAATTAATTTACCCACTTATCCCTACGGTTGATCACCCCGCAAACAATCTCTAGACACAAAGTAAAGAGTTCAAACAAGCTAAAATCAATCAAAACCTATTCAATTAATCAAAGCAAGAGGTATATGAGTATAACTAATAAATTCACAGCCACTAAACACAACCTAATTTAATGTTAAACCTTTTCATTAACAATTCAAGCCATGATAATCAACAATCCATATTACTCATTAAAACCTAACAATAAACATCTAACCTAGGTAGAACTAACAAGTTTAGCCAATCATAATCAATGAACAGTAGATAAAATAGATATAAATGATAAACATGCTCATATAAATCTGATTACAAAAGGTTTGAATGCTTAAAACCAAAAACGAACTCACAAACGTTAAAATAGTCAAAACCGACAACCGAAGGATAAAAGATGTAACCGTAAGCTTGTCCTCCTTGGTTTCTCCTCTAGAGCAGGTGTGGGATGGCTGGAAACTTGAATAAAATCGTTCATAGGCTTTTAGGGTTTATATATATGTTTAATCACCTCATTCCTAATATAAAATAGGTTAAAACAAGCCCACTAGGCCCACTAGAAGACAAAATAGACGTGGTAGCTGATTCTTGAACATTCTTGGCAGCCTTGGGACATGTTGGAATCTACCACATGCTTCTTGAATGGTATGACCTGGTCGCGTAGCTCGAACATGACATTTTCTGACGTTTTTCGACTTTTAGCTCGTTTATCTTAGTTTTTGCTTACCGGCTTCATCCGTGCTCCGTTTTAGCTGATTCTTTTTCCATTTGACTCGTTTTCTCGCTCTCTTCAACATGGAACCTATCACATACACAAACATTTAATTTCATGCAAGAAAAAGTTATATTCGTTAATAGTTTACGCACAAAACGACACAAAATCGGAATAAAACTCTATGTGTTTTGCAACACATCACGGCAACTTGTACAAATTCTCCAACTTTTTAAATAAAATCATCAAATTCTCAAATTTTTCATCTTTGGATTCTAAGAATATCACCCACGAGAATCTTTAATAATCATCGGTGACCACTAAGCAATAAAGCTCGCCAGTGATACTTTTGACATTCACTGGTCCAAATAAATCCATATACACTCTCTCGAATGGCAAGTTGATTGAATTCAACTCTTTTGCCGGATGAGTCTTCTTTTTTTGTTTACCCATCTTGCAACTCAAGCAATCATCACTCAAATGAAATCCTTTCATATTCACCCCATCTACGAGTTGATTATGAACTAAGTATTTCATCTTTCTCACATGAATGTGACCCATTCTCCTATGCCATAATATCTATTCCTTCTCTGATGCTTTGGAGATAAAACATTGAACAGTCTTGGTGATCGTATTAGCAACACTCATGTTGAGAACATACAAATCATTCTTTCGAGGTGCTTTCATCAAAACCCATTATTCCTATCTTGTGCCTAGTTTCAAAATGATACATTCTCTATCAGTAAAGTGCGTAGAGAATCCCTTTTCACAAATTTGTGAAATCTCATCAAATTGTTCTCCAGTTCTGTGATGTAATTGACTTTATCAAAGTTACTATGCCATTTAACAGTATTCCTTCACCCACTATTTGACCTCCTTGGTTACCAGCAAATCCAACATAGTCTCCTCTAATTGATTTGACATCTTTCAATAAATGAAGACTACCAGCCATGTTTCTAGAAGCTCCACTATCCATTATCCAACGTGAATCACCGTATCTTGGAAGCCCCTACACATCAAGTAACCATTTAGTGAAACAAGGAAACCCAAGCCTTCTTGGTCTTGGGTTGTTTGAATTTCTCATACAACATTTCCTCACACAATTCATCACATGCACTATCCATTAATGAATTATATGAACAAGCACTAGACGTATTAAAAACATCAGAAACTTTGCAAAAAACATTGTTATTCCTTAATAACATCAGAATTCTTAACAACATTACAATCCTTCATCACATTAGGTTTCAAATCATCAATTTTAACTTTGAAACCTAGTTTTAACCTTTAGTGTGTTTTTTGATATAGAATTTGTCCTTTTTCACATTAGAACTTTCACTAATTTCAAACACACTTTTAACCATATTTTCTTCCCTTTTAAGAATTTTGGTTGGTACACATTTCTGTGTAGGTGTTTGATTCACATTTTACTTATAAACTTTGACCTATTCCTTGAAATATGATCGTGTTGAAATCGATTAGGACAAACATAAAACAAATGCCCTATCTCGTTGAAATTAAAACATCTTCCCCGGTCTACTACAGTTTCAACCGGCGAAAATCGATTTTTAACTCAATCACGTTGTTGTTTTGTTTGAAAAACTCTTCATTGCTTTTTTTTCCAAAAACAACTTCCTTTTCAGAGTCAATCATTCATGCCTTAACAAACACAATATTTTTAAAAGGTTTGACTTGTGTCTTGTTATAAAAGCTTGTTTTAGCAAATCTCTTGTTCTCAATTTTAATCTTAGACACATTCTCATTCAACACCTTTTCAGCAACTTGAACACATACCTCACTCTCATACTCGGAACTATTCACAGATTTTTTAAGATCAACATCTATCAAATCAGGCAAAACTGTTTCAGAATCACTCTTTGGAGTATTAATCTTCAAGATCAGCGCCTTAAGAAAACCTTTCAGCTCTTTTGGAATGTATGAATTTCAAATCGATGGCATATCTGAATGATAACCTAAACCAGTTTGTTCTTGATCATCATTATTCTTTGTAGGAATTATGTGATCAAAAACATATGATGAGGCCGAACAACTCTTTAGCTTTTGACCAACTCTTTCAGTTTCAATCTTTACAGTTTGTAACTCTTGCTTAAGAGCGGCATTCTCATCAATATGCTGATTAATAGAAATCTATTTATCTTATAGATTGTGTTTCAACATGAGAATGGTTTTCTCCTCTTGTTGAATTCGGTTCCATAAACTTTTTCACATTTTTGCAATTTCTCAAAAGCTTCTTTTATTTTATTCATCTCTTTAACAGTGTTATCAAAGTTGTTTTTAAGACTTCTGATTTCAAAATCTTTAATCTCACATTCTTCACAATCTAAATCACATTTATCACATTTAAACACCTTAGATTGTGAACATACCTGATTTGCGATAATTCATGTTGATCAATCTTATCAACATCTTCCAAGTTTTTCTCTCTTGAGTTATTTTCTTGATCTTGAACTTGCTCTTGATCCAGTTTTTCATTATCTTCCCCAAAATCAATTTTCCCATGTGGTACTTCTTTTCCATTGAACCAACCTGCAAAACTTTCTATAATATCAGGTGGAAAAATAGATTGAAAATAATCAGAGGGAATAGCATGAGTTCTGTCATATGTGCACGATTCAACATCCTCAAGCTCTTTCTTGATTTTAGCAACCACTTCCTCAGACTGGTTTTCCTCAGCAATCTTTTCAATAACCTCAACTACCTCATCATCTACCTTTTCAACTTGCACCTCCCTGAATACCTCTTAAAATTCTTGAACACTTTCAGCAACATCTTAAAAACCTCAGCAGCATTTGCTTGTTGAACATAGTTGTTCCAGTTGAATCCTTCATCCACTTGAGCAGCATGGTATGCTTTTGAAGTTGATGCTTCAGCTTCAGTCAGTTTCTTTCCAGCATCAGAAGACTTGTTAGGAGAATTGTGATGGTAAATAGTTTGTCGATTGTAATCTCTTACAAAAGGATCGGCACTACTATCACCAACTTTCTTGTTTGTTCATTCCCTTTTGAAATGCCCCTTTTCTTTGCATCGAAAACATCTCACGTTGGATTTATCAAAACCCAATTTTGAAGATATACCATCAAGGCAGTTTTTCCCAGTGATTTCTTTAAAACTTTGAGCTCTTCTGATAACACTTGCCATGCACCATTTAATCTCTAGCATCTCCATTTGCTCATGATCAATTTGATCATAATCCTATTTCATCATTTGTAATTACCAATTCTTGCAGCAATCAAACATTCATATGATTCCAAGACATGCCCAAGAAATTCCATATGCTCTTTGGCATTTTCAGCAGTTAAACCATTTGAATTCTTAAGATTTACAGCAATGTTACAATGTAAAACCTTAGGACTTTGGTTCTTTGGCGGAGTGTTCTGATCAGTAGGCAAAGTTCCATAATAGCTACTTGAATATTGTGGAGTAGCTTGAGATCCACCCAATGAATTTCCCACAAATGCATTTCCTTCAATACAGAAAGCAGTTTGAATCTTTGGACTAGAAGTAGGATTGTTATAGTACAGTACAATATCTTGCACAGATGCCGAACTTTTCATCTTCTGTTTCTTTCTCAACTCTAATTCTTGTGCTTCTAACTTCTTAATAAACCTAGCAAGAGTGAGACATGCATAAGCAACCGGATTTGATTTTTAAATCATAATGAATGTCTCCCACTCTTCAGGTAATGCAATACTCATAATCAAGTTTATCAATCCCCATCCTTTTCATCTCACTAACCAGATGGCAATATCTTTCAATCAGCTGAGCGAATGATTCACCTTTAACCAAAGTAAATATATCAAATTCTTTCTTTAGCAATGTCATCTTGGATTTCCTCATATAAGCATTTCCTCTATCCTTGTTAAGTAGTGCTCTCTAAGTAGAATAGCAAGACCCATTGTGTTGAAGCATCTAAAATATTTCAACCTTGAGAGATTGTTGAAACAGATTCATCTTTTTCTCTCTAATAAACATAGCTGTAACATCCCGAAATTTCAAGATAATGTTAATTATATTACTTAATAATAGAGGGAAAGTTTACTCGGGTTATCAGGAAATAAATAATAGAATAGGAGTTGGTATGGGTCGGGCTAGTGTTGGGTAATGGATGTGGGTTGTGGACTTGGATTAATTAAGATGGGTTAAATGAGAATGGGCCTTAGGTCCATGGGATCTCAGGGATATAAATACCCTAACACCCCAAAATATCTTCATTCCATCTTTATCCAAGCACACTCCACACACACATACACTAACTTCGCCGGAACCGGGCCGAGCCAAGGGAAGAATCGGACTGATCCGAGAGTGAGAGAGGGCGATTAGTTGCGTTAACAAGTTAAAGGAGATCCAAACAAGCCCGAAAAGGTATGATTCTTGATCTTGGAAGTTTAAAGATCCGAGCTTTTAGTGTATAAACGACCGAAAATGGTCGGGAAGTATAGTGGGTGGTATTGAACCTTAACAAGGGTGTTAAAACCGCCCGAAATGTTGATCAGAAACCGAAACAGCGGACATCTGGGCAACTTCGCCTTCATCTGGGCAACTTCGCCTTCATCTGGGCAACTTCGCCTTCAAGCAATGAACTTCGCCTGCACGCTAAGTTCGCCTGATGAACTTCGCCTGCAAGCTAAGTTCGCCTGATGACAAGTTCGCCTGAGGTTTAAGTTCGCCTGATGACAAGTTCGCCTGAGGTTTAACTTCGCCTAAAGCTAAGTTCGCCTGAGGTTTAACTTCGCCTAAAGCTAAGTTCGCCTGAGGTTTAACTTCGCCTAAAGCTAAGTTCGCCTGAGGTTTAACTTCGCCTAAAGCTAAGTTCGCCTAAGGTTTAACTTCGCCTAAAGCCAAGATCGTTTAGAAAATAAATTAAAAACCTAATGAAAAATGTGTTAAGACAGTTAATGGAAATAAAATTTTTCCAAGCTGACCTGGCAGCTCGACCCCAGCCAGGGGCTCTGCCCCTTGGACCCTGCTAGGGGCTGCCGCCCCTAGACCCCGCTGCCAGGGGCGCTGCCCCCGGAACCTCGTTCGTTGTGGGTCATATAAAGATAGAAATACATTATGAGAAGTGATAGTTAATTGATACGTGTAACTTGTTCAGTTAGCCGAGCTCAGTTAAAGAAGGGATTTACAGCTATCAGAAAAAGAAGCAGAGTTCAGGTGAGTTTCTAGCCCCATTCCTTGTTATGTTTTCGGGGCTGTGTGCATACTCAATATGTTTGTTAATACACTTATCCTAAGAGATAAGTGTATGCCTTATATGGATAATGTGAAATGTATGAATGATTGCTTGATGGTACGTGAACGATCTTCGGATATTGCACGTACTGTCAGGTCGCAGCACTAAGAATAAGGTAAGTATGTTTTGTAAGTTTATGCGTATGAACATGATAGAGATAATAGAAGAAAGAAATGATAACGTATGGTTGTATGGTTGCGAAAAGGGAACGGAGCCCTAATAATACTCGAGGAATGTAGGGCGTAATGCCCTTTATAACGTAAGATATGAAAGTAAGTTAATACAAAAGAAAGTAAGAAAGTATGGGAGTAAGAAAGTACGAATGAAAGGATATAATTTTATGTGTATGTCGTGTATGGTAAATGTGATAGATACGATTGATTGCTTGACGGTACGTGAACGATCTTCGGATATTGCACGTATCGTCGAGGGAAGTGATTAGCTCCTTACATGGATAATAAATATCAACTTATAGATAGTGTTCCTTCTATGGAAAGTATAGTGTTCCTTCAATGGAAAGTATAGTGTTCCTTCAATGGAAAGTATAGGGTTCCTTCAATGGAAAGTATAGTGTTCCTTCAATGGAAAGTATAGGGTTCCTTCTATGGAAAGTATAGGGTTCCTTCTATGGAAAGTATAGTGTTCCTTCAATGGATAGTAAAGTGTTCCTTCTATGGAAAGTATACAGAGTGTTCTTCCTATGGAAATTATATATAGTATGGTAATGGTAAAGGTTCTTTTAATAGATATTACGTGATGATCCTCCCATGGATATTTATACGAGGTTAAGGTAGAAATGTGTGTCTTCGGATACGTTAAGAAATATATGAGTATAAAATTGTATGTTGCCTGATTAACTAGAACTCACTCAGCGTAGCTGACTTTTAGTATGCACGCAAGTGAGCTGATTATAGAGTTCGCATGAGGATGACACACGGCATGGATTGAACGGCTGGCATCTGAAGAAAGAAGAAAAGATGTTTTAAATATAAAGTTTTGTGTTGGTATCAAAGAAAAGATTTAATGTTTTGTAACAAATGATTGATGTTTTATATTCCGCGAAAAGTTTTAATAAACTCTGATTTGAAGAACTGTGTTTATGAGTAAATCCGACGCTAAAGTAGGGTCACCGGGTTCGGGGCCTTACAATAGCTTTATTAGCCTCATCAACTTGTGACAGTCGATAATTTGTTCCATTTTCATTCTTAGGAATGACATATTCCTCTTCTACAGCCAACCAAGTATCATAGCTTCCATCTTGAACGTGAGTTTCAAATTTATCCGCCCATTTCGGATAATTTTCCATTCTAAGAAGTTTTTGTGGCTTGTTGCAGTTTCCATTTCATTGTCAAGATTCAAATTTTGAAGAAGAGTTGACGGCTATGACACGAACGCGTTCAAATTATCCATTTTTCTCAAACTAATTCAACATGCCCGTATATGTCCAAACTAACCCATATGTGTCCAGTCAAACGGATAACCCTTAGTCAACGGATACCTCCTAGTCAACGGATAACTCTTAGTCAAAGGATAACTTTTAGCCAAAGGATAACAAATTATACGGAGTATTTGTCTTATACGCTAACTAACCAACTTATTCGGGCGTATATGTCTTATACGCTGCTAATGAACTTATCCGCTACAGTAACTATGAAGCATGATTTTGCAATTTTGATGATGTTATTGATCTTGTTTTGAACTGAAACTTGGTAGGATTGATCACGAACTATAGGCGTCCATAATATGTAGAAATCAGACGTTTTTTATGGTGAGAACTTATTGAATTGTGAAATCAAGTTGAAGTGAAGGACATAGATGATCAATTCTTCAAATCTTATGAAATTTAAATAGATACGAGCCAAAGCTCTGATACCACTTGAAATTACGTGAACGTATACGGATCGAAACACCGAGTTTACAATATACTATATAACATAATGTGCGGAAAACATTATTAGATAAAGAACACAAGATGACTTCACTTTCTAATATACTTTCTATTCACTTCAACATCAACAATACAATGATATGACAAGATCAAGCTCAGTACCAAAAATGAACAACTACTTGAAATGGACGGATAAGTCTATTATATATAGACTTATCATATCCGGGGTGCATATGTCTTATCCGGCGGATATGTCATATCCGCCGTATAAGTACATATCCGCTTGGATATTAACATATACGTCCAATTACATTTTTAGCCTACTTAAAATATAAAATACAAGATCCTAGCACTAACATTACATACTAACGTACAGAATGAAGTATATTTTGATCTTAGGGTTTTCCCCTTAAACATGGAAGAAAACAAGCCAAAATAAGAAAGTTCGTCAGATCAGGCCGTAGCCTATAGCCTGGTCACCGTAGCTTATGGCTGGGTCATGGGCTACGGCTCCAGTCTCTGCCTTACGACGCCATTAGGAATATCAAGACCGTAGGCTACGGTCTGGAACCCATAGCCTACGGTTGCTACAGTTCCAAATGCCTATTCTCCGTTTTCTTAGAGTTTTCACCATCCGGATAAACTCTCGGTTACTCCTCTTCTTGTAAACTTGATTTCTTCATTCTTAAACACCCCAAATTAACTTCTCTAAGCTCCGCACACTTGTAAACATAAAAACACTCAAAGTACTCATGTTCGATACATATAAACAAATAAAATACATGAGATTACACACTATAAACACATGTTTTCAACCACACATCACATCCCCACACTTATCATTTGCTTGCCCTCAAGCAATCTCGCATGCAACACATACACCTTGATTGATGGTTCATCAATTATTATTATTATTATTATTAATACTAGTGAGGTATAAGGGCATACCCAATTCCAAGGAACTAACACTGTCAAGAATGATAATCCATCAAATAGTTTTGGTGATGCATTTTAAACTATGGAACCGCCCAAACAAGTGTACTATATTTCCGGTTAAGGCACACATGTTCACACCCCTCATAACATAATATCTCTCCTCTCAGTTTAATATCTGGACACGCAAAAAGTGTGTTAGTACCTCTCTGCCCTTGATGTGTGAGAAACGTATATAATATTAATAACCAAGTTTTACCGAATTCACTTAAAAAACACACAATCGGCAAGTGTACCGGTCGCAATGTAGCTAGCAAGTAAGAACGGATATCGAACCTAGGACACTATGGGTAAACTCTATTCTAGGAGTAGAGACGCTAACTTGGATGTCAGGTGAATCGCTCTCGCTACCTGTAGTCTCCTTAAGTCGCTCTTGAAACTCTCTCTCGGGCTCTTTTGATGCAATGAATAAAGGTGGGCCTTGAGAACGGGTATTATGCATAAACTAAAATAAAAAAATAATTTAGAATTTTTTTTAAAATTAACTAAAAGTAACGGCAAAAACAGCAAGTAAAAGCACCTAAAGAAAAAAAAACAACTAAGAAGAAAACAAACAATTAAACAGATCAAATAACAAGTCGGTTTAAACAAAGAATTTGCCAGTGTCCCCGGCAACGGCGCCAAAAACTTGATGTGTGAGAAACGTATATAATATTAATAACAGTTTTACCGAATTCACTTAAAAAAACACACACAATCGGCAAGTGTACCAGTCGCAATGTAGCTAGCAAGTAAGAACGGATATCGAACCTAGGACACTATGGGTAAACTCTAATTATTAAACCTAAAAGATTACTAACCTAGACTTTCTTTTGATTTTTAGAATTCTTTTTATATTACTTAAACTAATAATGCTTAACTAATTAAAAATTAAACTAAAAATAAAACTTTATAAAAATTGGTAAAACAAATATGAGAAACGACTACCTAGGTAACGGAATCCTACTAGTTAAACTTAATAGCTAACGAACTTGACTTGGTTGAAAAACAATATCTTAAAAAAAATATATGACACTAAAGACCACTAAAATACGCTAGATCGCCTCCCGGCCTCACCAACGACACCCTAGAACTCTAATGACATGTGAAGCTCAATTGTTAAAGGGTTGGATCACCTCCCAGTCTCACCTTACCTAATAATACTATGGTACCCCACTACCCAAATCACCTCCCGGTCTCTTCGGATACAAAATATATTGATATAAAGAGGGTATTTTTAATTAATTTGAACAAAACTTGTATCACAATAATCTAAGGGACCTAGGATAACTCACTCCCGTGCAATTATTACCCAAACCCAAAAAGACAAAGATGACACAACACTAAATTGCCTCCCGGCCTCTCTAGTGAAAGAATAATAAAAATCTAGTAAACTTTTATAAATAATTCCTACGGTTTTTTCGACCATAAACCGCAAACAAGTTGAAAACACAAAGTAGACAACCTAATCATGCGCCTAACAATCACCAAAAACTATTAAGCACAAGTGGAATAAATATTAAAGTAATAAACTAGATTCTATTACGCAACAATATTATGACCAAACCAATTAAAAACTTTACCATGATATTAAATCAACCAAAGTCAAATAATAGTTCGTCAAACCATTAAACAAACATAGTAGTCAACCAAAACCTAGGTAGTATAAAGGTTTAGCTACTCATAATCAAATGTGAAACAAAAATAAATGAGTTCATGACAATAATTATAAAGAAAAATATATAACTAATAATAAAAGTTTCAAACCTCTTATCAATTGCCTTATGCTTTGTTTTACACAGTAGCGTACACTACCTTCAATTCTTGATGGGATTTGTTTACTTCAAAAGGTTGACTTTTCTTTTTTTTTTTTTGCTTTCTCTCTTTTTTTTTGGTTTCCACGTGAACTTCACAAAAAAAAACCAAGAACCACCAATTAAATTGTGGTGCTTTGACAAAACCAAAACAAAACAGTAGCCGCACGTGATGTGCACTGTTGCTGCTGTCTCTCTATTTGTCTCACTCTTCAAAATAATAATATAACTTCTTCGTTTTGACCTCCTCTCTCTACGCCACCATACAAAACCCTCGAACCCCTCTCTATATATTATATATCTTTCTCTCGTTCCTGCCGCTCTCTCTATATATTATATAAATATATTTCTTGTGGTAGGGTTTTTAATAAACAAAACTTGAGCCCCACTCCAAACTCTACCAACAAGTTTAATTTCATAGGCCCAATTCTCTTTCTCTTTTTGTTTATTTGCTTAGCCTTGGAATCCATTTTCTCTTTTTATTTTCTTGTGGGCCCACCAACCATCAGCCCATTTGACATATTTCAACGAGCTCTCCTGCACTTTGTAAAAAATAAAACTCATAAGTAACTGAAGCATGATTAACGTGGAATTTTATATTTTAATAGGCATCTGAACATGAAACTCCACAAAATATGTGGCCATTTATTCCACCAATTATTATTTTGATGCCATTGTGGTCTCAAGTTTAGCATAAATACTTTAATTTAGCTCATTTAAAAATTTAATCTCTAAAATCCAATTATGAGCCAAATAAAAATATATTCAATAAAAACTGGCTCAAAATACTAGAAAATGTAGGAAATATCTATATAATAACATGTATATTTTAAACCATATCAAATATCCCCACACTTAAATCTTTTTCGTCCCCGAAAAATATATATATTGCAATGGAATCAGAATTCAAGACTAGTATTCAAAACATATAGGTTATCTTTTAAGCACAGATAAACGCAAAAACCGCGGTTGACGATATTGTTGTCCACTTAAACCCAGCCACCAGCCTATCAAGCCCCCAATTGCATTAAGCGCTTTATGTTCAAAAATCGCGGCTACACCTACCCCATCTCAGACAAAGAGAGCTAGAAAAACTAGAGTCAAAGCAAACTGGTTCGACAAATCACCATAAGCCAAGGACTCGTTGATGATACTAATTAGATGCACTCGGTGAAATTTGGATGGATGAATGGTCATGTGGAGGTCGTACTTGCTATTCCTAAATATTATTGGACTTTGTCCTATAAATTCCTAATTTGTATTTATTGACTAAGAACCTTCGAGCCCCAATAGTGTATCCTCAGAGTCACTATCCCCAAGGTAACACGTAAACTCTAAGTCTCGTCTAGTATGTGCAACTTTGGCCTCTTTTACTAACTTTAAAGAATGCTCATTTGGCATTTTACAATTCATAACTTTCTTCACAAACATTTTGCTTTTCTTGAACAACTTTTGATAATACAATACATAACTTTCATAACAAACTTTCAAAACGTACTTTTTTTTCTCTTTTTTTTTCTTTTCTTTTTTTCATCTTTTTTTTTCAGTCTTTTATATCACCCTAAAATATATAACCATTTCTAAGCTCGTAAAAAGATGGACATGTGGTGTGTGCTGGTTTGAGTGCATTTAAGTCTTACCATCTCAAAGTTTTCAGATTATGGTAATCCTCCCTAAGCATCGAAATTCGGTTTCACCGTTTTTCAAATTATTATATATATAAAAACTTGCTAAAGAGAACTATCAAAGCTAGTTGGGTCTACCGACACATCCCAAGTTTAGTGCGCTATCTTTTATTTAATCTCATATATAATAGTAGTTTTAAAAACCAATCTCAAATTTTTCTATCATTTTCCATTATTCGCAAAAAATTTCATTAAAATTTCGGGACATTTTTTTATCTCTTTTTTTTATTTTATATTTTTTTAAACTTTTATATATTTTTTTTAAACTTTTAAACTTTTTATTTTATTTTTAAATTTTTTTTAACCAAAAGAAAACGTCAGTTCCCATCCCCACACTTAAAATCTACATTGTCCCAATGTAGGAATAGAAAAAGACAGAAAATAAAGCAGAATAAAAAAATGTAAGAAAATAAAGATCTAAATTGGAACAGACTCCCCTGGTAATTATGCAGTTATCTTCACAAGTCTCGTTCCAAGGTTACCGTATAGCATTTCATTCGCGGCCGCAGCTTCTGGGTGTCCTCTACGATATGATAGGCTCAGAAAAATCCTCGTCCAAATGGAGATTGAGTCGAACGAGAAAATCCAATCCTGCAAAATAAAACTCAAAACAACCCAAAGCAGATATCAAACAGACTCTAAGGGCAAAAATACTCAAAGAAAAATAAAACAAAATAAAGCATAATAAAAATAAAAGAAAATAATGAAACTAAGTTTTATACAAACTATACAACTCGGGCAAAATCCTGAGTGTGCTCTCCGCTCTACTCTCCAGGCGGATCAAGGTAGATCGCCTCCTCCTCACGATCACCAAGTGGACCTCCAACATAATGCTTCAGTCTATGCCCATTCACTTTCCAAGAATATCCATCGTCTGCCTCTATCTCAACCGTTCCATACGGAAATGCCTCTTTAACAACGAACGGACGAGCCCATCGGGATTACAATTTACCCAGAAACAACTTCAACTGGGAATTATACAGAAGCACCTTATCTCCACACTTAAACTCTTTGGGATCCTTAATATGTTTATCATGACGTTCCTTTGTCCGCTCCTTATACCCCCAACTTCTTTCATACGCCTCATTCCGTAATTCCTCAACCTTGTGAATTTGAAGAAAACGACTCTTTCCCGCCGCAGATAAATCAAGATTTACGGCTCTTAAAGCCCAATACGCACGATGTTCTAACTCAACAGGCAGATGACACGCCTTTCCATAAACTAGCCGAAAGGGAGTGGTCACGATAGGCGTTTTGAATGCAGTACGAAAGGCCCAAAGTGCATCATCTAGCTTTTCAGCCCAGCCTCCGCGACTGTTCCCAACTGTTTTCTCTAAGATCCTCTTAATGCCACGATTGGTATTTTCCACTTGACCGCTAGTCTGAGGATGGTAGGCCGTAGAAAGTCGATGGGTGACCCCATAACGTTTCAAAACCTTATCCATCTGAGCATTACAAAAGTGGGTACCCCGATCACTGATCAGGGCCTTAGGAGTACCAAATCGAGCAAATAGTTTTCGAAGGAATCCCACTACAACTCGCGCGTCATTTCTAGGTAAGGCTTGAGCCTCCACCCATTTGGAAACGTAGTCGACAGCAATGAGTATGTATCTATTCCCTCTAGACATAGGAAACGGAGCCATAAAATCAATGCCCCATATATCGAAGATCTCAACCACCTGGATGGGGTTCTGGGGCATCTCATTTCGGGATGAGATGTTACCAGCTCTCTAACACGCGTCGCACGAACGAACAAACTCATGTGCATCACGAAAAATAGTCGGCCAATAGAATCCCGCATCAAACACGCGTTTGGCGGTATAAGTCGCACCAAAATGGCCACTAGTCAGGCCCTCATGACAATGTCGGGGAATACTACGGGCTTCATCACCAAAAACACATAGCCGAATCACCTGATCCGAGCCAATACGGAATAAGTACGTATCCTCCCAAATGTAGAACTTCATATCTGCAAAGAACTTCTTCTTTTGCTGATATGTCAGTCCGGGCACTAACTCACCAAAAGATAGATAATTAGCAAGATCAGCAAACCATGGAAACCCCTCATCACTCGCCTTTACATACAATAAAGTCTTACCCGGGAAATCATCACCAATCCCCTGTTCCCGCGTCCTGTCCAAGTCAGAATTTTCTAGTCGTGACAAGTGGTCGACGGCGACATTTTCAGCTCCTCTCTTATCTTTAATTTCTAAATCGAACTCCTGAAGCAAAAGGATCCAACGAATGAGTCTAGGCTTCGCATCTTTCTTAGCGAACAAGTAACGCAGAGCCGCATGATCAGAGAAAATGATAGTCTTAGAAAGCACGAGATAGGAACATAATTTATCGCACGCGAAAACAACCGCAAGAAGCTCCTTCTCTGTCGTGGTGTAATTCTCCTGAGCATCGTTAAGGGTCTTGCTAGCATAATAGATGGGATGAAAATGTTTCTCTCGACGCTGCCCTAACACGGCTCCAACAGCAAAATCGCTCGCATCACACATGATCTCAAATGGAAGAGTCCAATCGGGAGCAATAAGAATAGGAGCACTCACTAACCTCTCCTTAATCAACTCAAAGGCCCTCAAAAACTCCTCATTAAAATCGAACGGCCGATCTTTCTCTAGAAGCTGGGTCATCGGACGTGAGATTTTCGAGAAATCTTTAATAAATCTGCGGTAGAATCCCGCATGTCCTAAGAAACTACGAATAGACTTCATGGAAGTGGGCGGTGGAAGTTTGGAAATGGTGTCTACCTTAGCTCTATCTACCTCAATCCCCGCACTAGAAATCTTATGACCTAAAACAATACCCTCACGAACCATAAAATGACATTTCTCCCATAAAATGCTTAGCCTTGGAATCCATTTTCTCTTTTTATTTTTTTGTGGGCCCACCAACCATCAGCCCATTTGACATATTTCAACGAGCTCTCCTGCACTTTGTAAAAAATAAAACTCATAAGTAACTGAAGCATGATTAACGTGGAATTTTATATTTTAATAGGCATCTGAACATGAAACTCCACAAAATATGTGGCCATTTATTCCACCAATTATTATTTTGATGTCATTGTGGTCTCAAGTTTAGCATAAATACTTTAATTTAGCTCATTTAAAAATTTAATCTCTAAAATCCAATTATGAGCCAAATAAAAATATATTCAATAAAAACTGGCTCAAAATACTAGAAAATGTAGGAAATATCTATATAATAACATGTATATTTTAAACCATATCAGCCCTCTATACCGAGTATGAACATAATGTAATAAGCTTGCAAGCAAGTCATATCTCCACCCATTACCCACTGGTTGTATAAAGAATAGGACTAAGGTTTTATTGTGGCTTAGGTTTGGGTGTGGAATAGGAATTAATTAGTGACTTATGGTGGATGAAACCCAATTTATTCAAATGACTAAACAAATAAACAAACTCACTGACTTTTATTTACAACCAATACTGACTCAAACATTGAATTTTTTGAGTTTTTCTTTGATATTTCACTTTTTTCTTTTTAATTTTTTCAACAAATACTAATATCAATATATACAGACAACTGACCCAAGACATACGTACATTGTGTACTATGCTCGACAAACAACTTATATACAACTCTAACATACAAGTTTTCATCCACATGGTTAAACAAAAGGCCAAGGCTAACATGGCTTGTAATGTGGGTTTATCAAATGAAAGGGAAAAGATATAAACTTGGCTCCTAGAGGATAATGTAAGGTAGGGGGTATTATTTTATTTTTTATATATATGTAAAGGCCAATATAATGTGGGTTTCTAAAGTCTTATGTCTCCATACAGGTGGTGGTATTAAGATCTTGACATGCATATAGTTCTAGATACTATGAACATACTAGTTTCACTCTTTAATGGCACTCATATGACATGTGTATATATCTATATATTATATGTGTATTATATATAAAGAAAATGTCACATACGCACTGGAGGAATTAGGTTGCCGATATAAAACATGTGTACCCATCCCCATGACTCATTATCCTAATCTAAACGGTCAATTTTAAGTCTCCCTTTTGTAAAACATTTGATGAGAAGAATTTCAAGAAGCTTAAAAACTGACCATGACCAAATACCTCTACCTAGAATTAATAATAATTAACAATTTACAATTCCGGCTTTTGCGTACAATCAAGGTACTCTTAGGAAAAAATTATAATTTTTCCTCATCCCTACACTTGACGTTGACATTGTCCACAATGTTTAAAGTTTAGCATAAAAGAACATCAATGAGGACGGGGTTAAAATTTACTGCTTATTAATTTAAAATCGGGCTTAATGTGATGGTCCTAACAAATTATACAATTACACTTTTAACAAACAAACAAGCAAAACAAAGAAAATTATGAAAGAGAAGTCACCTAATATAGCAATAAGTAATGTGCGTGCACTCGTGCTTGCTCACACGAATCTGTCTCTTCAACCCACGCAACAATATCTGCAAACTCTCACATGTGTAGAAGCATGCTTCTCACAACAGTTAGAATATATCTTTTACATTGTTTGCAAAATTGTTCATTTTAATTACCAAGCTGAGTTAAATAAATTTTATAATTAAACTTGTTAAACGAGTAAAAATGTTAAAAGACCTAACTCACTTTCGTAGGAATCACGATTGCATTTAGCATATGCAACAAGCCCTTTAAACCTCCCGACAGACCAGATGGACGAGTAAGGTCTTGTGAGGGTTTCTAATAAACTACACCCACAAAGTTTTCAGTACAAAAAATATACAATACCTGAATTAACCATAGCAAAAGGAACATGAAGTCGGACAACTTGAACCTCGTAACTTATAATTCTTTCACCGAAACACTATAAAACTCCTATTTTTCCGTGTGGCATCCCCACGCTTGACTTTTGCTACAGTGGTAGGCTTGAAATAGAAAAATTTAAACAATTACAAAAATAAAATAAAATACAAACTGAAAAATAAAATCCGGGTTGCCTCCCGGTCAGCTCTAAGTTTTTGTTAAGGTCTTCAGTCGGACCATTACCTGATTTGGCGGTTATGGTGGTCGAATGGAACATTTACCAACTGAGAATCCTATAAAAGCTTGGTAGTTGACACGTCTTGATTCTGCTTCCTTCTTCATGTTCAAGATGTCTGATAAACAATTACGGGTCGGTGTGAACGCACATTTACCTATGGAATTTCCAACATATGCTCGATAGAGAATACGTCGAGCCCATGCACTCTTTCTTAGCTTCGAAACATCAAATATTGATTGGGACCGAACCGAGCATTTTCCCACCGAGTTTCCCGTGTATACTCGGTAGTTGAGGTGTTGTGTCCCATACGTTCTTTCTTGTGGTGGAAACGGCAGCAGAACCAATATGGGCCAATTTATTAGTATTTTTCCCACTACCCTTCACCTCCACCTTCCTCTTATTGAAAGGTAATTTGTCTTCAAATAAGTCCACGCATTCAGCTATATACTCCAAAAGGTCTAGACCTTCTTCCTCGACATCCTTATCAGCAAACACAACTGATGCATTCATTGGCTCTTTGGTAACTAGAGGAATTGGTGTGGAATTATTCTCCACCAGCTCCTCAAATTCACTCTCTGTAAGATCAAGAGCCTCTTTTATCACTTCCTCATCAACCACGACACCACTAGCCAACTTTTCTCGTTCTCATTTAATTTGGGCCACCTCTTCAGATAGTTGACCCATAAGTTCATCTTGGGCAGCATTTGTCATTTCTTGAAGCTCTAACCTTTTATTTAAAGCCTTAATATGAGTTTCTTGATCTCTCTTCATCTCCTTCAAAAAGTCAATAACGTCTTCCAAAGACTCTTCTTTGTTACCTGAGGGATCTTCTTGATCTTGCTGACAATTCCTTTGATATGTACCACCTTAATTATTATATTGAGGGGCTTCTTCATATATTGGTTGGGGGTACTCATCATACTAGTATTCTTCCTCATCTCGTAAACTTACAAAAGTTGGCATCTCGGGCCCATCACTATCATACTCATCACCTAAATCATAATAACCATGATCATCAGGTGGAGGCGGTGAATAATTATGGTATTGCATGTTGCGACCCTGCTGGTTGATGTTCCTTTGATTATAATTAGCTGGCTCGTAATAGCTTTGGGGGTTGTATGAAGGTGGTTCATATATGGAAATGAATGGTTCGGATCAGCATCTTCCACGAACTCATATCCTTCATGTGGGTCATAGATCCAAATCCCTGTCATTGTGAGTTACCTGCACAAACGAAACACAAGAATACCCTAAAATCTAACAAATAAAAAAAAGGCAAAAACTAAACTAACGCAAAAAAGAATAAAAACTAAAACTAGCACTTTGCGCATTGATTCCCCGACAACTGCACCATTATGATCGATGTCGGAAGGTTAATCAAAAATATTTGTAAAATAACCTTTACTAGCAAGGGCAAATAAGGTGTCGAATCCACATGGGATCAGTGGAAAGTGCTCGTTTGGTTTAATACTTTTTACTTAATTATAATATGGTGTACAATCGATGTCAAGCAGTTTAAAAGTGATTTGTAACATAATAACAGGAAAATAACCAATCTCCAGGTTTCAAGTTGTGAAGCAAGTTGGACAATTAATAACACCTACTTGAAAAAATATCTTTGTTTAGATAAGTAAACCAAAAGACTAAATATTTGGCTATGCTAAATGTCAGAACTTAATCCAAACGATTGACACAACTTAATAAGGATCTATTTGATTATTAATTTTAGGTTTTGATGCACAAAATCAATAATATGGTTAATGATGAACGAGTCAATGATGATAACAACTCAATTCTAATTGTTGATGACCTCAAATCAATTAACTGATAAAAGATTAAGCATCCAAATACGTGAAAACTGTTTAAGCACACAAACTATTATTAAGATTTGATCAACCAAATGATTAACCAAATCTAAATCCAAATTCAAGGTTTAGACTACCAAAAACCCAAAGTACAACTCAACCTATTCCTGGAGATGGTTATGAGGTCTTTAGCCTTGCATCTTGATTTTGAATCTCTTGATTATGGTGTGGAAGGATGATTGCATGAATGATTATGGTGATTAGGAGATGATATGATGGTGAAAGATAGCCCCAAAATCCCCCATGTGTGATAGAGAATGAAGAATAACTGATCTTAAGGTTTTCGCCCCTTAAATATTGAAGAAAGCAAGCCAAAATAAGAAAGCCTGTCAGACCAGGTCGTAACGTATGGCCTGGTCACCGTATCTTACGGTTCCAGTCTCTGCCTTACGGCACCATCAGGAATACCCAGACCATAGGCTACGGTCTGGCACCCGTAGCCTACGGTTGCTATAGTGCTAAATGCCCATTCTCCGTTTTCTTCGACTTTTGATCGTCCGGTTAAACTCTCGGTTACTCCTCTTCTTGTAAACTTGATTTCTTCATCCTTAAACACTCCAAATTAACTCCGCTAAGCTCCGCACACATGTAAACATAAAAACACTCAAGGTACTCGTGTTCGACACATATAAACAAGTAACATACACGAGATTACACACTCTAAACACATGTTTTCACCCACACATCATACGAGTACACATATGTATCTTACTTGGGTACATATATGTATCTTACTTAGGTACATATATGATCTAATCCGGATACATATTTAGTGAACAAATATAATAAAAGCTTGTAACAAAAACCCAGAATTTGTGAATATGTATATCTTGTTAGATACACATACATATATCCTAGTGCATGTTGCTCATGTTCTTCATGATTCAAGAAAAGATAAACAGAAAAATAAAAAGTTGAAACTTGTTACTACGTACTTATACTCTTTAACATATATGTATTCAAGTTGGATACATATATGCATCCTATTTATTTTCTTCAATTGCTACTCACATTTCTCTCACCACGTTGAGCAACGCTGCGATTAACAAACTTGATCGATTCGTCCATGATTTCGGCCACGCAGATGCCCACATTATCTTTTATGATTGGGTGATTCTGTAAGGATTTCCTCTGTTTTAATTATTATGAGACTACATCAACAAAAAATGACAAGACCAGTAAACATCTATCTTTAAATAAACTAGAAAAAAAATAAGGAAGTACAGTAGAAGCATTACCTCGCTAAGGTTGAGGAAACTATTTGAAACAATTCAACAAGATTTGATATTATACAAAAACAATTAAACAATTATATGAAAGTGTTCGCTAATTCGTCTAACCATAAAATCATTTCATGTTATATCATTCTGGAAACTATAAAGAGTCATCTCACCCGGTTTTACCGGCTCCTCGCTGTCGTGCCGTTTGGCGAGCGTGGGGGTCGGGTTTTATCCGGTGAATCCCTCAACAGGTGGACCACTAGGGGCTCCGTCCGTCCGGACTAGTGGCCGGCTCGGGCTACCTTTAGCCAATTGGGGCCACGTACAGGGTACCCGGCGTTAGTTAGTTGGCCGTTCAAAAAAAATAAAGAATCCCAAGATTACGAATCCTACAAAATCACAAGTGTGCAATTGTGTACGGAAAGTCATTAATTTCTTATTACATATATTATACCTTTTTCTCACTATAATATATTTGCAGGACAATTTCCGATGTTGCTTAATTGAGTCTGTGTTGATTGTCTAGGTTTAGATTATTCTGAAGAGATGGCTTAAGTACGCGAGACGCTCAAAGGCAAAATACTAAAACGCTAAGAAATGTTCAACCAAAAACTATAACGCTCAGCCAAAAACCTAAAACGCTCAAAAACGGTTTTCGTGAAAAAAAGTATAAAATTGATCAGTTAACGATCCAAAACTGTTTTTTTCGGTGAACCAATGATTAATTGGATATGTATTCACGATTAGGAGATGTTGGGATGTGATTTCATGGATCGATTCGTGAAAAAAAGGGATTCACGTACCTATTGTACGTTAAAGTATTATTGTATTGGATCTTTTGGCGAGAGATTTAACCATTCCTGATTTAACCATTCCTAATACATGGGGTAACAATTTACTTAACTACCCTTTATGAATAAAATTGAAAAATAAAAAAACAAAATTATATGATTGGTTACTAGTGGATTTTACAGTTTATAAGTTGAATTTTTTAGGCCCAGTTCTATAAGTTATGCATTGGTTCATGAAGCCATCGAGCTCTTGGAGACGGTTGCGTGTTACAAATGACCTAAACGTAGGCAATCAAAATTAAATAGAGCCCAAACGTACTACAGGAAAAAATTCTGCTGCAAAATGATATTCATTTATTCGTGCAGAACAACAATAGAAAAACGCACATGAAACCATTTCAAATCGAAACAAGCATGTTGATTATGAAATGAAAGTCAAAATGCTTCAGCATTGGCAGCAACGTAAGCCTCAAATGCCTTAAAGCTTTTCTTGTATCCTTCATTGGTTTGGTTAAGTAACTCTTCTGTTGGCTTTTTTTCACCTTTACAGTTAAAGACCGTAGTGTGCTTATACATAGCTCCCCCCTCAGCTGTTGGTGAGATCTTAATATGATGAACGATCGAATCTAAATAATCTGACAATATGTCACCTTCAAACACCGTGTAGTCGACAGAAAGGTTGCTCAAATCAACTGCGTCAATTTTTTGCTTTGATGTTGTGTATGGTAGAGCTGCACTACAAACCCGATCAGTAACATACAAACAATGTTTTTAGAACCGGACCGGAACCCAAGAACCCTAGCCGTCCACTTCAGCACGTGTAAGCATTCTATGAGTAGGCATACTAGTTGCACTCTAGGGGTGTGCATGATTAGGTTCGGTTTGGTTTTGTGCTGAAACCAAACCAAAACTGAAATGTCAAAACTGTTCAGTTTTGGTTTTATTGGTTTTTGGACCGGCTTCGGTTACAATTTTTAGGTTTTATCATTCGGGCTTGAAAATTTTGAGAAAAAAAATTGGCCAAAAAATAATGAATTTTGACAATATAAAACAAAACCGCCGGTTTTCAGCTCGGTTAATTATTTTGATTTTGATTTTTTGGTTGCAGATGTTTTTCAACAGTTTTAACCAATTGGACTACAACTTTATTTATGTATATCGTTTTAACTAAAATACGAAAATAATGACCCTGCTTCTCTAATCTCTTTTTGTTAAAAAAAATGTTCCTTTAACATGTTTGGTATTTTATTTTACTTTAAATATATATATATATATATATTAATATTAATTCTTGTAAATATAACTCTGTGTTTTACAGTTTATTACAGTCCTGTTAATTGAATTATGGTATTAGCCGGTTTTTGAGTACGAAACAGTGAACCAGTAATGTTGGCCGGTTGTATAAACATTGGATGGTAACTTTTAATGTTTGCGATTAATTCTTACCGTCACCATAAACGTGACTCTGGATTGTTCCAGGACCCCCATCACCTTCTACAATCGTGATGGATTTGTACACTTCTGGAAGTACTTTGGGTGCGAGCGTATGGAAGTTTGCGATAACCTTGAAAAGCTTATCGGCAGGAAATGAATTAGAGATCTCAACCTCAGTCGAAACAGCAGTGGTCATGATGAACAATAATGAGCTTTATAATATTGTTGTAGTTGGATGTGAATACAAATATTGTTGGAATGTTGGGTATTTGTAGTGGTTTGGACTTGGAAAAAAGCGTTGTAAAATATGTTTATTCGATGGTTCGTTGGATCAGAGCACACACTAGTTGACCCTTGGAGAATATAGACATACATATTTTGGTTTATATAAAGTAGTTATGTTGTCATTGTCCTCCTATATCTCATATCTTTTATTTAGCACCAACCCTGATATATGCCCTATATGCTACTAATTTTTAAACGGCTTTTATTAACAAGTGAGAGCTAGAAAAAAATAAAATAAAATAAAATAAAAATGCAGTTACATGGCAAGGAGGAGAATTTTTGTTCCACTAGGTCCAACTTATCATCTTAATATCAATTGCAACTTGTTCACATCAAATCCCTAGCTGCATTACTGTTTTTCTCATGGAATCCATTGCTATGAAGTAGAATTAGGTCAACGTGACAGTTAAGTGGCTGTGTTGTCATGGCTATAGAGGGAAAAGAACGAAATTGCATGCATAAGAGGTTTGGGGTTTTTTAGTTACAGGTTATTTTTGGTTTAATCAAATAATCATTTCGTTAACATAATAATTATAAGTTAGTCGAGAAGAAACCCAAAATATGTTTTCCTCAACTAAGAGATCATGTAAGAGCATCTCGGAGGACTTAGCGGGTGGCTCGTTTCTATTCCATGTTGGCCTTGTCTCATCAACATATTCATATTTTTCTACCTCCCCACAATCACAAATGGACGTACCTCCCATTCCTCAAGTATTTGAGTCATTGACCTCACCAACGATGTTTGTGTGGAAGAACGCATTTCTCACTCTATTTTGTGTCACTCCTTCACATCGATCACAACAAATTTCCACGTACTTTATGTGGTCCAGGATCGTCTGTTAAAGGTGCTCTAGTGAAAGTTGTTTTTTAAGGGTTTTTTTTTTATCATAATTATATATAAAGTGAACATATATAATTTATCTTGACTCTTTTCGAGAAATTAGCAACACAAGATGATCAAAAACAAAAATGAATTAGTTTAACTTGACGTTTTTTGAGTATTGAGGCACACTACTTTTGACCCACATATATCTTTCTAATGTGTTTCAATTTTCTTATTATAACCATTTTCCACGTTAATTAATTATCCTTTTTGTAATAGATATCTGGTTGCCAATATATTTAGATTTATATGTATGGCCACTTGAATTGAGTAAGACTTCGTCACCTGCTTTACTTACATCCATAAGAATTCTCCCTTGCATTATTTCTAAGAAATGTCAATGTGTTCTTGCGTAAACAGAATCCTCGGTAGTGCTTAGTACACAGAAATAGTCAGTAGAATGGAATGAACCAGTGAATCACTATCACAAAATAAAAATTAAACGTGTTCGGTGGTTCATGAAATGAAATAACCTGTTACACAAAGCATATCATTCTCTATAAACGCATCAAATTCATTCATCCGCGTCCCTTTGGAAGCGTTTAGTTCAAAATTCTTTTTTGAGAGAATTGGAATTTATCGAAGAATTGAATTTCAAGTAATTGTATTGAGAGTTTTCTAAGAGGAAATGAAATTTATAGGAATTGGAATTATGAAAAGATTTTGCATTTGAAAATGCGCTTGGTCAATTGAATGTTTTTTCAAAGGAATTAGAATTTATCAAAAAAGAAAAATATGGAAACTACCACTACGGTCGCAACCTACCAAATGAGTTGAAAGGCATTGGGCATGTTAACCGAGGTCGGACGTCGGACGCTTTAACCAGAGTCGCACATGTTAACCGACGCCGGATGGGTTAATTGGCGTTAGACACTTTAACCATCGTCAAACGCATTTACCGTTACCAAGCGTGGTAACCAGTATCGGGGATGGGACACGTTAACCGACGACGGACGCATTAACTGCCTCGGACATGTTAACCAACGTAAAAACCTTAAATGCGTAAATCGACGTCGAACGCGTTAACCGACGTTAGACACATTAATTGACATCAAAAGCATTAAGCGGCATCAACGGGTAAAAAACTACCCGTGTCAGACGCTTAAGCAACAATGTACGACTGATGTGTTAACCTGCCTCGGATGGGTAACCGATGTCGGGCGAGTTAACCAGCGCAAACTTATTATCGGTACTTGGCGCGTTAAAATGCATCAACCATCGCTGAATGCGTAAGTAGGTTCAATTCCTGCCCCAACATTTAATTTCAGAGGCAACAGGGTGATGATGAAAGACTATACGTGTAGGTGGCTTTCACAGATGGATCCTTGAACTGAACAAGTTTTACCTCACTGCACTGTCGTGCCTTCAGACAAGTGTTCACGGGCATTGGCCTTAGGTGAGGGTTTTTCCTGGATCGAAACACGAGTGTATCACAATGTTGTGAATTAAGCCAGTAGCCCATTTGAAGAATTTGTTTAGCCGTTTAAAAAAAAGAAAAGAAATAAACAAAATGAATAACAAGGGTACATGCACCAATCTCATGAAATTGCACGAATTCTTGACGTTAATGAAATTGCACCAATCTCGTGAAATAACAAGAGTACATGCAAAAGTGAAATTGCACTAATTTTGACGTTATTTTACTAATCTCGTGAAAATAACATTAAAAGTGGCAGAAGGTTAATTAGGCATCATATGGTGGTGTTGATAGCCGAAAGACATGGGTGCATGCACCAATCGGCGCCAGCGGTGTCCCGATGGTTGAGTGTTACGTGTCTTATGCCCAAGGCTTGATGCAAAACTACTATCGAGCCGGGAGTTTTACCGGAAGCAGCCTCTCTATTCCTAAAAGGTAGAGATAAGGTTGTCTACATCTTACCATCCTCAGACCCTACCATAGTTTTACTATTTGTGGGATATATTGAGGATGATGATGATGATGATGATGATGATGATGATGATGAAGAAGAAGAAGAATAACAAAAGTAAACGGAAAACCCCTAAAAGGTTATGCAAAAATTTAGTTTCTATTTTAGCCAGAGAAACATTAGTTACACATACTGATCAAGTTTGTACAAACCTATCAAAACCACAAGTTTCATCGTTCAACGAAACCTTAACCAAACCAAAACTAAACTATCATATTAGTTTTCAACAAAATGATCATTTCCATTTACCTGTTTCAATGATTTTTAAAGAACATATAATCTGGATGATGTACATCCAGATTCCTTAGCCAATTGTCAGTTGAATTTATGAGTGACTTTATTTTCTCAGTCCCATGAACTCCATCTTTGGTCCAGTCAGCATCCTTGAACTTATAGACAGCGAGACCAAATATCTGTAACGAGAGTTGACATGGCATTCGGGCTTCATGAACCTGCCTAGCTGTTAATCCACGAGGGTGCACCCCGTTCCCATCTGTACCTGGATGGTCAACCGACACCATTTTGATCAAGCGGGTAAATATATGTTTCCCTGAACTCGTTTTGTCCACATCTTTATAAATAATTTACGACTGATACGATCACAAAAAAACCAATGGGTCGGTTTTGGCTTTTTTTATAACCGAAATTAACGGGTTAGATATGGTTACTCTTATTTCCATAATCCAGAAAACGAACCAACCCACAATTTAGTAAACCACGGTTAACCGACCTCAACCACTAGCTTTAACCTATCCAAACACAAAGACTTGGTAAAAATTTAGAAATATCTAATGGTAAAGCTCAAATTATTCTTATTCAAGCCCAAATATATAATAACAAATTATTTAGTGGCTAAAACATTGCAACCCCAAACTTTCAAAACATTACATTGTTTTGGGCTATTATAGCCAGACCCAAACATTTCATGACCAATTCTAGTTTGCAATTAACCAACCTATGAGTCTATGACCAACCCGAATCAACTTGTAAAACCAATTAACCATAGCCCACTTAACTATAACTGATCGGTTATCATTCACCAGTTAATTGATAGTTCAGTTATGGTTATGGTTATGGTTACGATTACGGTTTTGGGCCAAAACCGACCCAAGCTTTCACCTGCCTCCCTTAATTTAAAAATAAAAATAAACATTTAAAAACTATAGAGGATAGTCGGATAGAAACACCTAATGACAAAAAATAACCGAGCGAATTCATTGGAACACTTGGGAACAATTGGGTGAAGTTTTCCGTGAAGGTCACCTTAATATTTGTACTATACCCATTTGAAAAAAAGTATAGAAACCAGTTAAAGAGGGTCTTACTTCTTAAGGGTGTTGACAGGGAATGAAAAGTCAAGAAACTTGTATCAACATTTTGGAGAGATGGGCCCACAGGTATTCTGTATATCGGGTACCTACAAAATGAGGGTAGAAGTATACAACAAGTTGGATCTTTTTAAACCAAGTATAGAAAATAGTAAAAGAAAAGCTTACCAAGCTACAGAGAGCCAGCTTGACTGAGTCAAATCACAGCTCCTGTATGAATTCAGTTCAGGAAACTTGAAGTCAAGATCCGATATCTGTAAGTGAAATGTATATTAAAATAAAAATTGTGTATCACGCATTAAAATTACATCTGATTTAAGAGTTGGATTGATGTTGTATTGATGTGCTTTGCGAACTAATGTAATATTCAATAACTAATGTTTAAGTTATTGCATGAGATAATTTAAAGCTGTAACTTGAAATAATCAGATAAGTTATTTGAGTGTTTGAAAAATTCTGATTACTGTAAAACAATGGGAAAAACGCATATTTTTTACATTGATGAAGCTTTAATATTTAAAATACTAGTCACAACTCATTTTCTATTCGAGAAAGTGACAACATGTTTAACTGAATCAACTACAATGGAGGTGAAACTATCAATATCTAAATGAAATAAAGCCCTAGAAACCTGTCTTGGGCCTACGGCCCGTATTCAACTAAACCTTTATAACACAATATTAATATCTATATTTAATATTCTCAACTATAAGAATGCTTTATTATACAGGACGAGTATAATTAAAGAACTCTTAAATTTTTAAAGAACTTGAAGGAACTCTTAATAACTAACGTTTTTTATAAAAAACTTTGTATGTTAATGTTATTTGAGTGTAGTTTTATCACTTTTTATATCTATATTTACGATTACAATTATAAAAATTAGTTTTTACACATATCTAAATTTTTTTTACATATATGTAAATTTTTTATTACCTAATTTTACATATAAGAAAACTTGTGATATATATATATATATAATAAAAATATCTATATATAACATATGGTAAAACTAGTCTCAAACAACGTTAATATATGACAAAATTTTAAAATGATTGGTTTTTATGAGTTTCTATAAGTTCTTAACTTTTATGGAGTTCTAAAATGACACCAACATACATTATTAACAAATCTATACAAAATTGTAAAGCATTTAGGTGGTCACATTAAAGTCGCTATAAATAGCAGTTCTAATCTAGGCTATTTAACACTATCTTGATGGTGATAAAGGTATATTGGTGATCTTAACTTCTAAAACATCAAAAAAAAAATTGCATAGGCCATTTGCATAGTTGAATGACTTGCCTTGCTGGCAAGCGGTTCACGCTGAAAGGGTGGTGCACGTTCAAAATACTCTAAAACTAAAAGACCTGGAGGGTTCCTTATTTCCGCCACGTCATAAGAATCTTTTATGGCCACTGGAGCAGGTCCGCCCGCCTCATAGCTGCTGCCATCACCGCTAGATGACTCATAGTCACTATCCTCACCCGCCCGTCTATACATAATGAAACATTGTAGGTGCGGATGGATCAAAGTGAAAGTACCCTTTTTCAGATATAGAGATTTAGGTTACCTTATGCTTGTTGTAGGTGCGGTTGGGTCAACATAAAGTTGAATTGCGGATAATGACGGTGCATAGTATTGAACAACAGAATCGTGTTCGTTTAACACCAAAGGAACTCCAACTCCATACGCACTCCACTCCTTAAATGATTCCCAAAGATCGCCAAGTAAGAAGTACGGGTGGTAATCGTCTTCATGATTCCTCCATCCCTTTATGCTAGTCTATGTATAAGAATGACCAGAAATCAAAACCATATTATTACATCATTTAACAAACTAAAAGTTGAAACACATGAAAGAATCCCTCACCTCATGCATACAGATTACAAACAGATAACACTCATATAACACACTTACAAAAAAAATACTTATATGATTATAGCACAACTAAACATAAAAAACAGACTTATATATTAAAAAATCAGGTGAAAATTAAATAAACAGGTGATTTAAAACATGGTTATAAAAAGCCCTCGCTCATTGCGCCTAGGCCATTTTTCCAGGCGAGGCCCACCTTGAAGTTGACAACAGCTCTATTAGTATTGATGACGGATCAAGAACAATGATCATTGAACCTTTTGGTTTTCATAATATGAAGATTATATGCGCTTAGTGCCTTTGATAACTATGATTCAAAAACAGAAACAGCTTATTCAAGCACAGACTAACAAGAGGTACAAAGTAAAGAAAATCAATGTATCCGCTTATTCTTTCACTTGTTAGTTGTTAACTGTTGTATAATCAAGTATAAAAGCACAAACAGAAAACAGGTATATAAAGTCATAATCCTAACAGAGTAAATCATCATACAATATGTAAAATATAAATACCTTGGGGAAATGCTGTGCAGTAACAAGTGGAGTGGTATGCTTCATGAAGCGATCCAAATTAGTGACCAAACGCTCCTTTAACTCTTGATGTTTTGCAGATTCTACTTGCTGCTGCTGTTGTTGCTGATTGTACCTTCTCATCGCCGGTGGGCAGTAAAACCTGTCCTTCGGGCCACGGATCCGACTTGATTTCGACATATAAACTTCACAATGGAGAATCAATATGCAGGTTTTTGATTGGTTTATTGACTTGAATTGAAGGTTTATGAAATTATTTTTTTCTTAGGGTTTTGGAAAGAGCCAATTTGGGTCTTGGAGCAGTTTAAATTCTGTTTCAAGTATGTTACAGAAATGATCCCTTCACTTTTTGATAAGCTACTTATTAGATACCATCTTTTTTTTCTCATTAATGATGCAGGCTTTTATAATCTTTTTACTAGTAAGGATAGATCACGTCTTTTTTATCGCTAAGTTAACGTTTGATATGCATGGATAACATACGAAATGGAATTGATTAAAAGCAGACTTTCATGAAGTATATCCAAAATAATTTACTTGCTAATCCACGATCTCTTTTCTATCATGAAGCGTTTGAAAAGTTTATAGATTACTCAAATATCAAGAGTTGTAAACGCATGATAAGGTAATATAAAATGTGAGAAGAATGATTAAGATGACTTATATGTCTACCTGGTTGTTATCAATATGAGGGTCAACTAAATCTTTTTGGCGGCCCAAAGTGACTTTTAAAATTGAGCTCTTTTAGAGTCACATAAGTTTGAAAAACGGGGTGGGTCGGTTAACGTTTGATAAGAGGCTCTTGTATGAACTTAAATCATTAGCAAAAAATTATATCCTTGGTAACGGTAAAAAGAGAAATTCGACCTCTTATCACCCATTAACTTTGCATAATAGCTCATAGTTGATAACTATATACAAAGCGGTGCGCGCATATAATGTATATATGTGTAAACCCTCGGGTGGGCAAAAGTAAAATTGCACTAATTTTGACATTATTTTACTAATCTCGTGAAAATAACGTTAAAAGTGGTGGAAGGTTAATCAGGCATCATGTGGTGACGTTGATAGCCGAAAGACAAGGGTACATGCACCAATCAGCCGGTGTCCCGATGATTGAGTGCTATGTGTCTTATGCTAAGGTTTGATGCAAAACTATTATCGAGTCGGGGTCTCACCGGAAGCAGCTTCTCTATCCCTATGGGGTAAAGGTAAGGTTGTCTACATCTTATCCTCCTCAGACCTTAACATAGCTTTGCTATTGGTGGGATATACTGAGTACGATAATGATGATGATTTACAAAGTAAACCAAATGTCACATTTTATTTCTCATATGTGCACAAATATATTTAAAACAAACTGAAGTATGATAGTTTCTGAACACTCTATCACATACATGTTACATAATACTCGAAAGCTAAAGTGCAACTTAATCAAGAAAAAATGCTTTTGCATACATGGGATCTCTACCGTTGAAGTCATGGCATATAAATTACTAAGTTTAATTACAAACTTTTTTGGATTACTTTTTATTTAATATCATACATGTTTACAATGTTAAAAAAAAACATCTTGTGGAGGCGGTGTTGAGGTGTTTTTGTTGTGTTGCTCGGTGTTTGTTTGTTTATAAAAGTTTATTGTTCGAAAATAAAAAAACATCTCATTATATTCTTTTGATATTTTATTTACATATCAACAATGGGAAGCGTCACTACTACAAGTGTGTTGTTAATCCTACCACATCAAAAATTAATGGTAAATTCTGTTAATTTAAATTTACAAGTTAACTTTTTAACACTTATCAAATGTTAGCCACTGTTAGTTTTATCTAAAACTTAATATAACACCTCTTTAAACAACTTTCAGAACGTGACAAAAAAAAACTCATTTATGTAGTACCGATCAAAGAACAGTGACAGTCGTTTATCATAAAAACTACTGAGATATTCTATGTCTTTTGATGAATATATTTGTTGCGTTTAAGAATTGCCCAAGACTTTGATTATATATTACTAGTTTGAGGTCCGTGTAATACACGGGTAATTTATGAAAAAATTAACTTCAACCATTAAGTGAAATACATTCAACAAATTGATCATATATTGTTAATACAATTACAATTAACATTAAAATTAAAGAAATTAGATAACTAAGATTACACAAATATGTTACAAATAAGTAAAAACTTCCTTTTACACTACATTTGTGATTGTATTAGTAGGTATACATTGTTTATCAAAAATCAAAATCTTTGTCTGCTTGTAACTCTTAATAAGGTAACATATAGATCTCTTTATAACTCTTGAAATAGCCACGTATAGTTGTCAGTGTGACAAAAAAAGTTTTTCAAATACATACCAACTCTAGATAAACGATAATATATCCATGAAACTATTAAAAAAATATTCATACGCATAAAATATCTTAGCTTTTAATCAATTAATATGACATCATTTGAGAACATCTGCTCATGTTTATAAAAAAACACGATTATCCCAAAAATCATATTACATACACTTTGATGTTATAATCATCCTTAGAATCTTTAGAATTTGAAATTGATTGATCATGATAAATTTGTTGTCATTAATATTCTGTGTATGACAAAATTTTAATTGATTTTATATTTTACAATTAAAAATTGTATAATTAAGCAACATAAAACCAAAACTTAAACTATAACAAAATAATTTGTTTCATTCATATGAATGTAATTGCCAGGAAAATGGCAAACACATACTAACCTTATAACCATGTTCAAATAATAGTGATTATCTTTGTTAGAAGAATTTTAGAAGATTTAAAGTTGCATAAAGTGAAGGTAGTGATTCGTATATATAATAGTTGGAAGTAGGACTGTCACTTTTACCCGTAACCTGAAACTCAACCCAAGAAAACCCGAACCCAAACTAACTCGATCCGAGAAACTCGAGCCCAAGAAAATACTAACCCGAACCTGAACTGAAGTAATTCGGGTTGGTTATTGGGTTAGAATTCTAGGTTTCTGGTCAACAAAAATAAACTTTTAGTTTTGAAATCATATATATTTTTAGGCATTAAAGGCTAAGCCTTAGTCGCTGACGTTATTAGGATTTAGTCCAAGTCGATTGTTCTCATTTCACATATAATGAATCGGTTGTTTATTTTTTATTATTTGAATATAAACCATTATAAACACTTTAATTTTGTACTAACCAACATGTAACACTAACATAACCTCAATTCGTTATATTTGTATAAAAATAAAATTAATAAGGTAATATAATATAGAAATTATGTAAATAATTGATGATAACAATATTTTAGGTTTTAATATCCTAAATGATTTTTGAAAAACGAAAATAATGGAATGAGGCTGAACCAAATTTTTTGGTTTAAAATATCAAATGCTTTTAATTAAGTAATTTATCTTATAAGACATATTAAATTAAATATATTTGGATGTATAGAAAAAGTATAAATCAAGTCATAAAACATATGTTTCTAAAGCATCTTGGTCTGAGTTATGTAAGAATATATTGGAAACGAAATATTGATTTTCTTATTGCTAAAACCCTTTATACTACACAAAAAAAATCATATAAATAGATGAAAAATAGTTCATAGAGTAAATCGTTATACATATAGATTATAATTATACTATTCAACTTCAATGATTTAATGCTAAACACCAAGATATACATGTATAATGGGTATTCTTCATGTTTGTAATATTAATACAAAATGTTTATAGAAAATTAAGAAAATACACATTTCATGAGTTCAAATGCATGTGAGAAAATTTTAAATCCAAATTTGAAACCAATCTTATATAAAAAATTATGCACTGCGATTTGAATCCCTACTTAAAAACAATTTGTAGTTTACCATACAAATTCAAATTTTTCGACAATAATGCACCTTTATTTTTTTTTAATTTGCAATTACTTGTGACTTGCAATTACTTGATATTTCCTTATTTCACCATAATGTTAATGAATGAATCAGTTAGTATTTACATTTAATAAACATAAACTTGGATTGATATGCTGAAATGACTTAAAAAATAAGAGTCATATATGAAAATTTGTTGAAAAATGATGAGGAGGGCTATGAGCTTGACAAGTGGCCAAAGTTATAGTCTTTTATTAGAAGAGATACTTTTTAATTTTTTTTATACAACATTTTAGTTGGTAAATTTGTTGGATCTAAGCACAGTAGTAATGCTAAAACGGTAAATGCTTGTTCATCTCATTTTTTTTATTAAATTCCCGTGTGATTGCCAATCGTTAATTTCATAACCCAATTAATTGAATTCTAGGTCAATTATGTGGAGACTAATAAAGCTAACGTATCTCACACCCAGTTCAAAGAATTGATAAGTATTTCAAAATTCCTTTTATTTGACAATTGTTGATTATTCATAACCTAATCGGATAAATATTTTTGAGACAAATACGAAAAAATAGAAAAAATGATGGTCAAACTACACCAAAGACGTTATCTCGTTTGAAATAAGAAAAAAAATCCAAGAGGTATGTATTGGGTTTGAAAAAAAAATTCATGTATATATATATTTTTTTATTTAGGTATTCATATTTGCTTCTATATTTTGTTGCTTCATGTGTATAAGAAAGATAATAAGAATAAGATCAACAAATTACACAAAAGGCTAAATTAATTTAGAAGTTTAATTTCTTTAGTGTATAAATTGAAAACTTTTATATATATCTCTATATATAATAAAAGAAAACAGGTTCTGACACGTGTCACTACCATATTCAATTGGGACACGTGTCAGCTCCACAACCATTTTGATATTGTGTTCAAAAACTACGCTTCCACGTCGCCTCTTTCTTTGAACCGGGTTTTCTTCTTCTCTTTCCGTCATTCAAAACCATAACCCTATCTCTTTTCTTCTTCTCTCTCCTTCATTCATTCACTCCGCCGTTCCAATGTTTCTCTCTTCTCCACACCAGATCTACAAACATCTATTCTCCACAAAGGATCTTATGATATTCACTATATTTCAGATCTTCAGATCCACAAACATCTCTTCTCCACACTGGATCTTTAGATATTCACTATATTTCGGATCTGGTGATCTTCACTATATTTCAGATCTTGTGACAAATCAAGTACTTCAGTTGTTGTTGTGTTCATTAATTCCCGTTTTTTGCTATCTGCCGCCGTGAAACCTCACTGTTCAAGGTGACTTTTAATGTGTTTATATATTTCTTATTTTCTCTAAATATTTTGTTCTTATGTTCTAATCCTTTAAATAATTTATTATCTCTTTAATATTTAGGGAAAATTTTTACGGTCAGTTCATCTAAAGCCTCCGTAAATCGTCTTTGTTGAAGGTGAGCGCAATTAATTTTTTTATGTTAGGTTTTATTAATTTGCCTCATACTGTGTACTTAAGTCATGTTAATTAACTGTGAATTTATTTTTCATTAATAAATAAATTTATGTTGTCTATTCAGATTCATATGCTCAACAGTGAAGATGAAGATGAATATAAAGAGGCACTGTTATCCTGTTCAAATAAAATATTTAATTTAATTTTTTAATTTTCCATTTTCTATATTTCTCATTTCTATTTTACTTTTAACATTTTTGTATTTTGTGTTCCAAGTACACATCGGCTTTGCTGGAATCAATATTATGTTTTGCAAGGTATGTGTAGTTGAATTTATAATTAATTTAATTCTTTATATTCTGAAAAATAAGAGTTATATTTATTTAATTGATCATTTTGGCTTGCATTATTTTTACCATATTTTTTAGGCGTATTCTCAACATTGAAGATTTACGATGACGATGAACAGGTACTGTTTTGCTGTTTAAATCTCTATATATAATTTAGTAATTTAAAATTTTATTTTACATATTTATTAATTCAAATTAATTTCCAAATTTGTTTTCAATGTTTTGCAAGTACAAATCAACCTAGCTGCATTCTGGATTGTTGGACTTCAATATCATGTTGTTTAATTCAATTTCTTCAAACAGTAAGTTATCTTCTTCATAGTATGTGTTATGAAAGTTAAATTTATTATATTAGTTACTTATTTTAAACAAAATCTGATTTCCATATGTTTACAGATTACAATATGTTTCTTCAAGCAAGAATCACATTAAGAAATTTCGTTCTCATATGATTTATGGTGTGAAGGTATACTCAATTTTACATTTCTCTTTAAAAGTATGTATTTTTTTAGTTTAATTGATAATATTTCATTTAGAATAAATTAATTACATATTACATATTTTAAAAACAAAAACATAAAATAATACGTTTGAAAAACTATAATTTTTCCTTTTATGATGTAAATATTTACATCAACATTTATTTTTTAAAAAGGTTATTATTTAAGAATTAGGAATTGTATTCTCATTTTTATATATGCAATATTTATAATTTCTAATTTCCTAAAAGTTATAATATTGTTTAAAAAGGTTATTAATTTTGCTTTTATCCTTTTTATGATGAATTTTTTTTAAATGCTAAATATTTAGATCAACATTTATTGTTTAAAAAGGTTATTATTTTTTTGTTTTATCCTCTTATGATGTATATGATGTTTTTCATCTAAATGTTCTTGAATGATAATTATTTTTGGGAATTAACAAATTGATTTTAATTTTTAATAGTGTTTATAAAAAAAGAATACTTTTTTATATATGAAATATTTTAAATTTACAATAAATTTTAATAGTGTTTCAAAAGGTTATTATTTTTGGTCTTTTCCTTTTTATGATGTATTTTCTTGAAATTTTAAATATTTAGATCAACATTTATTGCTTAAAAAGGTTATTATTTAAGAATTAAGAATTATATTATCATTGTTATATATGCAATATTTCTAATTTATAATTTCCAAAAACTTATAATATTGTTTAAAAAGGTTATTATTTTTGGTTTTATCCTTTTTATTATGAATTTTCTTTAAATGCTAAATATTTAGATCAATATTTATTGTTTAAAAATGTTATTGTTTTTTTGTACTACATATAGGGTTATGCAATATTTTAAATTTACAATAAATTTTAATAGTGTTTCGAAAGGTTATTATTTTTGGTCTTATCCTTTTTATGATGTATTTTCTTGGAATTATAAATATTTAGATCAACATTTATTGCTTAAAAAGGTTATTATTTAAGAATTAAGAATTATATTATCATTGTTATATATGCAATATTTCTAATTTATAATTTCCAAAAACTTATAATATTTTTTAAAAAGGTTATTATTTTTGGTTTTATCCTTTTTATGATGAATTTTCTTTAAATGCTAAATATTTAGATCAACATTTATTGTTTAAAAAGGTTATTGTTTTTTTGTACTACATATAGAAATTATAAGTTAATGAAAACATTGAAATTATTCTTGAATGATAATTATTTTTAGGAATTAACAAAATGATTATAATTTTTATTAGTGTTTATAAAAAAAGAATACTTTTTAATATATGCAATATTTTAAATTTACAATAAATTTTAATAGTCTTTCAAAAGGTTATTATTTTTGGTCTTATCCTTTTTATGATGTATTTTCTTGAAATTCTAAATATTTAGATCAACATTTATTGCTTAAAAAGGTTATTATTTAAGAATTAAGAATTATATTATCATTTTTATATATGCAATATTTCTAATTTATAATTTTCAAAAACTTATAATATTGTTTAAAAAGGTTATTATTTTTGGTTTTATCCTTTTTATGATGAATTTTCTTTAAATGCTAAATATTTAGATCAACATTTATTGTTTAAAAAGGTTATTGTTTTTTTGTACTACATATAGAGATTATAAGTTAAAGAAAACATTGAAATATTTAGAATATATGAAAAATAACTATATATTTTATAAGACTGACATATTTTAAAATTCATCACAGTAGAAATTTACAGTAGAAAGTTAATATTTTCCCCTACCTAAATAGGTTTATAAATTTATCATTTCAAACTAGAAAACACTATATGAAAAAAGTCCGAAAATTGTCAACATTTTGAGTATTTGATATTCCAAGCAACATTCAGACTAAGTAAATTATGTTATACGTTTTCAATTTGAGTTTAAAAAGTCTATGTTTGTTGTTATTATAATCTGTAATCAAAGATTTACATATCATATATTTTAAAAATAAAAAATTTTATTTTGACTTACAAAACCATTTTTAAAGTGTTCACTATTTTCAAAAAACCGTCAATATTCTTTACAAATCTTTACAAAGCTCAATACAATCTTTTTGTTATCTTTTTAATGTTTTATTTTCTTTCAACTTTAAAAAAGATAGATCTACTTTTGATCAACTTTTCATTTCAAATCAAAGATATGATTATCTCTCAACTTTAAAAAAGGCAGATCTACTTTTCATCAACTTTTCATTTCAAACTAAAATATATTAAAAAAATCCAACTTTCAAAAAGGGAGATCTTTACAAAATTCAACTTTTAAAAAGTTGATCTACTTTTGAAAGTTGGACTTTTCATTTCCAAATAAAATTATATTACAAAAAAAAAACTTTCATTTTCAAAAAAAGTATACTTATGTCAGTTGTTCAGTCTTTCCAATGAATTTTAATTTTCTTTTTTCAAACCTTAATACATTATGTTTGTTTTATTTTTTATGTATTGTTGTATATCAACTTTAAAAACAGTTACAAAATATGTATGACACTTTACCTAAATATCTGAACAACTTATAAACAATTTCTATATTTTTCCAACTATGAGGACAAGTTGACCATTTCAAGATTGTTAGAATGTGTTGGACTAACTTTTGAATAACTTATTATCTTTATATTCACTCAATCTATAAACACTATTAGAAGACATCTTTTTCATAACTTTCCAAAAATGTTTCCAAATTTAGAAACCAATTTCTCTAACCAAGAAAGAATATTTTTTTGTCATGTTTCATATATCTTAAAATAGATTGTAGGTGAAAGTATATTAAAACATTCAAATGTGACAAAATAGATATTGGACAACTTATTCAGATTATAGGTGAAAGAAAAACATAACATTTACACTATAAGAAACTAAACTACGATATTGAATAAGACATTTTCAAATCCCAATATAGATATTTACACTTTAAAAGTATTTTTTCTTTTCAAAAAATGGATATATTCGTTGGATATTTAATTGCATTATGTTTTTTTCCGTTTTTATGTATTGTTTTATTTCAACTTTAAAAAAACTTAGGATCTTTATATTCACTCAATCTATAAACACTATTAGAAGACATCTTTTTCAAAAGTTTTCAAATGTTGATCAATTTAGAAACCAATGTCTCTAACCAAGAAAGAATATTTATCTACCATGTTTCTTATAGCTTAAAATAGATTGTAGGTGAAAGAATATTAGTGATTAAAATGTGTCAAAATTAGTTGGACTACTTATACAGTTTGTAGGTGAAAGAAAAACATAACATTTACACTATAAGAAACTAAAAACATAAGATAAATAGCAATGAAATGTTGATTTCAACTATTTCAACTACTTACAGAGATTATATAGCAATAAAATGTTGATTTTTTTTTATATTATAAGAAATAAAACAAATAATTTATCACCTATTGACACTGTTTAAAATTCCAATCAAAGAATCTGGCTAATTAAATTCTCGTGTACATTTTCCATTTTCGTTTAAAAGTATATATTTGTTGTTATTTATTTACATTCACGGATTAACAATAATTAAAATTCAAAAATTACAAACTATATTTTAGATTTTGAAATAAAATTTTACTTTACAATTGATTGGTCTTTTCAAAACATTGTCAGTATTCATTGGATATTTTCATGCTTTTTGTTTTTATCCGTTTTAATGTATTGTTTTATTTAAAAGTTGCAAATAGTTAGAAAGTTAATCTTGACCTTACTTAAATATGTTTATAAACTTTTCATATATAATGAATATTATATATTATATTTAAATTTTCAAAAACGTAAGAATAATACTCGATATATATTTCAACTAATTTTAGATATTAACTAACAATGAAAATAAAATAAAATATAAGGCTATAATAAATAAAACAGAAATAAATCAGCATTCACACCGTTTAAAATTACAATCAACAACCTCGCTAACTCAGTTTTCATATACATTTTCCATTTACCTTTAAAACTATATATTTGGGACAATAATTTCTATACACAGATTTGTAATTTTGTTTTTTTCTATGTTATAAGAAATAAAACATATAATTTATCACCCATTGACCCTGTTTAAAATTCCAATCAAGAATCTGGCTAATTAAATTCTCATGTACATTTTTCAATTTCGTTTAAAAGTATATATTTGTTGTTATTTATTTACATTCACGGATTAACAATAATTAAATTTCAAAAATTACAAACCATATTTTAGATTTTAAAATAAACTTTTACTTTTCAATTGATTTGTCTTTTCAAAACATTGTCAATATCCATTGGATATTTTCATGTTTTTCAGTTTTTATCCGTTTTAATGTATTGTTTTTAGAAAGTTAAGCTTGACCTTACTTAAATATGTTGATAAACTTTTCATATATAATGAATATTAAATTTAAATTTTTTAAAATTGTAAGAAAAATATTCAATACTTAAACTATATATTTGGGACAATAGTTTATATTTTGAAAATTATAAATTTTTAATCTGAAACTTTATAATCATAGATTTGTAATAACTATATTTTGAAAATTATAAACTGTAGTTTATATTTTTAATTAAACTTAAACTTTTAAAGTGTTTAGTCTTTTCAAAATATTGTAAATATTTTATGGATATTTTGATGCATTCTGTTTTTAACCGTTTTTATGTATTAGTTTATGTAAAAGTTGGTACAAACTTATATTTGTTTAGTCTTAATAAAGTTCTCTTTAGAGAAAATCTTTCCCAATTTAGTTAACAATTTATCAAATCAAGAAAGAAGATTTGCCTTCTATTTTTCATATAGCCTAAAATAGATTGTTGTTTTTCCTCTACAAATACTCCCCCACATGCTCACAATTTTGCACGCTCACCTCTCACTTGTCTTTAATTTCTGTATTGTATCTTTCTTGTGAAGTCATGGAGCACGGGTATATTCTAATACTTTATGTTGTAATGCATTCTTTATTTATATCAGCTTATAATTAATAAATTTGTTTTTTGCATATTATTTTGGTACAGAAACATCACTTATTTGAAGGATTTAGATTTGGCTTGTCGTGATTACACTGTCAAAGTTCGTGTAATCCGTTTATGGAAGCAGCCTTTGTATAATAATCCAAATCAGTTTTACTCAATTGAAATGATTGTTGTGGATGAACAGGTATATCTTAATCCATTTAATTTATACATTTTTTTTAAATTATGTTGTTTTATTTTTCATATCTTTTTGACCTATACTTTTTACTTACAGGGAACCACAATACAAGCTAATGTTCTTAGAAGATGGTTTCCCAAATTTGAAAGTCTTCTTCATGAATCCGGTTATTTTTACCATTCTTTTATTTTTATAGTCAACAATATTATTTTTACTTTGCACAGTTGTTATCATATGTTGATTTCTTATTTGTTATTATATTAGTTTAGAATTTATATTATAATTTTGTAGTAAATATTGATAACATTTACTATAATTCTTTATACTAATTTTTTTAATAGTTATTTACACTCTATTTTTTTCTTCATTGTATTTGTATTATATTTGAACATATGTTAAAAAATTAGTATGTATCTTTAAGTAATTTTAGGAATATTTGTCAAATTGTATGTGAATTAAAGTTATTTGTATTTTGTAGTTTTCCATTTTTATTCAAAAGAGTATAACCTATTTTGTGTTCCAACTTTTTTTATTTATTATTAAAATTAATAAATAATTGTAGATATTATTAATGAATCAGCTTCTTTATAATATTATCCTCTTTTTATACTTAATATTACTTTTACTTTGCATAATTAATATCATATGTTGATTTTTTATTTTTTTTAGATTATGCTTTTAGTTTTTTTAAAATCACTAAATCATTTTTTGATTAAATCTTATTTACACTTCTTTAATTTTATTTTTGTAGACTGTTATTACATTGTGAGGCCTACGATTGGTTTGAATGACTTAAAGTACAAATATGTGAACAACCAAAACAAGCTTGGTATTTTTGTGGACATGATGTGTTCCCATGTTTTGATTTCTCTGGTCCAGTATATGGATTCTGTTTCACAGATTTTAAGGATATCATTGAAAAAACTGTTCCTGATAATCAAGCTTTAGGTAAACAGATTTTATATTGTACAATTATTTTATTTCTCTGTACTTTAACTTTTTATATTTAAATCCACAAATTATTTTTCCAGATGTTATTGGTTTTGTTGCTGACGTCAAAGATCTGAAGCAATTCAAGACATCAAAGGATAAAGACACAAAGAAAGTGAATGTCATTCTTCAAGATCTTGAGTATGTATTCAGTCTTAATATTTTATTATTATAAATTTAGTTTGTAACCACTTTTGTTGAAATACTATTTTTAATTCTGTTTTGCAAGGATGAATTCAATTTACCTTTCTTTGTTGGATTCTTATGTTGATTCTGTTTTAGAGCACTGGCAAAACAGAAATGAAAATGGTGTTATTGTTGTTGTACTCCAGTTTGGCACATTGAAGTACTTTGGTCGTTTCGGTTATGTAAACAACTGTTTTAATGTTTCAAAGCTATTTGTGAATTCTGGCATTGTTGAAATTACTTCATTTCAAAACAGGTTTTATACATTCATTATTAAAGTTTCATATTACAATATAATATGATTTTGCATATTTTTTATTTTACTCACTAAATTTTTCATTTTTTATCAGCCTCCTTCAAAACTCTGCTGGTTCATCATGTTCCACCCAATCATCTAGGTTATCTGGAATGTTTTTATCCCTCTATGATGAATATGTTGTAAGGAGCGAATTTGTTAACATAGCTGAGATAACTTTGAATGAGGTAAACTTTATTTGACTTTTTTTAATATTTAATATTTATGTTATGTTATAATAGAGTTAACATAAATATAGGTGAAGTCTGTGGTTATTGCTGGTACTGTTCGGATGATACAAGAAGAATTGCCCTGGTATTATTTTGCTTGTAAAACTTGTCACAAGAAGGTTACAAAAAAGTGTGATAGTGATGAACATACTGTGGGTGTTTTGGTTGATCAAGAAGATGTTTTTGAATGTAAAACAGAGAGTTGCAATAATACTATTATTGAAGTTGTTGAAAGGTAATATTATATTTAAATTTTATCATCATATTTTTAATATAATCATAGTATGTTACATGATTTATTATTTATTGTCACACCCCGACCAAAGGCGGCGGAACATGCCGGGGTGCAACGATTGCTCATAAGCGCATGACACTATTTAAAGCGACAATATTTAACAAACTCATTTCATTTCATAACATCGAAAATGTCACATAACCAAATATTCATAACTCAAATACAACAAAATATAACAAAATATAGCAAATCAAATATTGTTCATTTTTGCTAATATCCTAACGGTATTTGTGATGTTTTCTTCACCGAACTCCATAATCAACCTAGATGCAAACCTGTAACATTTCATAAAATAAAGTTTATCAACACAAAGGTTGGTGAGCAATTCATAAGTTTGAACAATTGATATATAGTATGAAAAGCCACAAAACTAGTATACAAAACCATAAATAATAGCTATAAACTTGGATAAATAGTTATCGCTAACAAGTTAGCGACACCCAACTATAAGGGGTTGCCAAATAATTTAGGATTTTATAGTTATCGTTAATTGCATTACGTTAACGACACCTTGCCATGAGGGGTTGCCAAATGGTCTAGGATTTATAGTTCCACCATCCAAAAGCGATAAACACATAGTCAAATAAGCATAGAACACCAAATCGAGCAATTATTCAAGTAAGGTATACAACAACGTTTGTGGTTTAAGACCCAAGTATAAAACATTTAGTTTAGATAAGTTGAAATGTCACCCCCAAAATAAAAGATAGAAAACGGGGTATGAAGTTACTCACGTTCAAGTAATAAACTTGAAAGATTGATTATTTGGAGATTTGCCGGAACGACGAGTTTAACGTATGAAGCCTAAATAAAAGAAAGTCTTGGATTTAGAAAGGTTGTATTGAAGATCTTTAAATAAAATAATTGTTGCAAAAAACTAATCAATTAAAGTTCAAGGTTTAAAATGTAACTATTTAAGAATTTATAATAATAACCCTTTTTAAAAATGTAAGTTTGCACAAAACCGGGTTAAAGTATCTAACCTTAATATTTACTTAACCAATGTTAAGTAATAAGGTGGGGAAAATGCTAAAATGCAAGTTCCATTAGGCTAAAGATACTAAAACAGGTTTTTAACGAGTGTTCGGGTTGTCGGTTCGGGTCTTGACAAATGGTCGAACCCAAAGTCAACTTTCCAAAATATTAATTGTTATGAGATAACTCATTAAAACATACTAACACTTAACCAAGTACGTAGATCTATTGTTTAGAACTAACAACGCACGTTAAGCGAGTGTTCGGTTTTGTCGGTCCAAACTATGTTATGAGATCAAGTTGGATCCAACTATTCCAAGTACTTAAGAAAATAATTAAAATCAGTTTGTAAACTATTTTTTAAAGAAATATACAAGTCTTGATAACTAAAAACACACTTGTGTGTCTTAAGCGAGTAAAAGTCGGTATAGTTCGGTCTCCATCTCACAAATAGTTCATAGATGGTTTCTACATGCCCAAATATCATAGAACTTGTATATTGGTTTATAAATGAAGAAAACTTAAATTTTACAACAAAAAAAGTTATCTACAAGTCTTTTAAGCAAAAGTTTCGGTTTAGTTCGGTTTCCATCTCCCAACGAGTTCATAGATGGATTCCATATGCTTAATATCAAAGAACTTGTAAAAATGATTTTTGAAACTCAAATCTAGCAATAAACATGTTTAAACAACTATTTTAACAAAACTAGTAAACAAAAGTTCGGTTTTTGGTTTGGACTAGTTTCGGTTAAACCGAGGTTAGTCTTATACAAACCCACACCATGGAACTTGTAAATAAGATGAACAAACTAAAGGGTTAGAAGTTAGTCATAAGTGATATGTATAATAAGTTATGTGTGTGTAAATATATATCAAGAACACGAAGTCCTCCATGAAGCCTTGCCTTATGACATTCGAAACTTAACCAACCAAAGTCGGTGAAGTAACAAATAAAGGAAACAAGGGGTGTGTATTATATATATATTGTACCACCATATTCAAGAGTTAGTAATGTTAGATGAACAAGTTAGAATGAAAGACTATAGTTAGTTTGACTTGAGAAGTCAAAACTTCAAGAATACATAAGAAATAACAACCTTGAATCTATGGAGTTTGAGAGAGTCTTTGGAGATGTAGCAAGAGTAAAATGAAGAAGATGGGTGTGTATATATAGGGAAGGAGTGAAGGGTTGGGTATAAAGATTCTTTTATGGGTTGCATAAAAATGTGTATGTTTAAATGGTCAAACAATGCATAATATAAAAAAAATATATATATTATATATTTTATATATTTTAAATGACAAGATCCAATATTTTATATATTTGAAATGTTCGGGGTTACAAACGGGTCGGGTTTACATAACAAAAGTGACCCGAAATTGACGAATGTCACATTTATGCAGGCTGAAACTCCCATTGGTGGTTCAGAATTCTACAGGAAGTGTTTCTTTGACAGTTTTTTGACAGAGAAGCTTCGAAAATTCTCAACACTTCTGCTAAAGCTTTAGTTGACAAACATGCTGCTATAAGATACCATTATTACTTTATAATTTTTTCTGGCTTATATTTTTAATTTTAATAACTATTTGATGTTAATATTGTTGTAAAATGTTACTTAAAACAGGGTGGTGATAAAGCTTTGTATCCTGATGAGTTCGATGTTCTTGTGGGGAAAAAGTTTGCATTTCGGATTGATATTACCGAGTTTAATTAGAAAAAACAACTTCTGGGTTTTTGGTGTTTCCAAAGTCATTGATGATGCTGATATTATCTTTGAGCTTAATAAGAAGTCCAACAATTCTGAGGTAATACATTTACATAAAAATATATTCAACATACATTTTTCACCAACAAACTGTGATGGTAAATTTTTCCAATTAAAGGTTGATGACTCCGCATGTTTGACCAACTGTTTGGATGATAGTCAGTCTCAAGACACACTGAACCCCAATGTATGACCTTTATATAGTTAAAATTATGTCAATTCTTTACAGTATTACATATTTTTTTCAACCTTATATAAATATAATTTTAAATATTTGAACTTCATTCTTTGTTTGTAAATACATATTAGGTTGATAATCTTGGTGGTATTGACTCAAGCCAAGCTCTCAAACCAATGGTAATTACTATCAATTTAACTTAAATTTTCAATTTATTAATAGAAAATGCAACATTTACTTACAAGCTTATTTTATAAATTTATAGGCTGTTGTTGAAATTATAGATGATAATGTCATTACTCCAGCTGGAAAACAAAGTAATGACAAACAAATTGAGAAGCCTGATGTTTGTGACACCGCAACTTTTAAGAGGAAATCCAAAAATCCAAGTTTCAAGAAAAATTTGATGAACACTTACGATGTTGTTGAACTTAAGGATATGTCTACCACCAAACCTGTTTCTGATGGCAAGCTTGCCCTGCTAATCCCCAAGCTCAAAAAATGAAGTGTTTATGTTTATGTTTTTAATGTTCTTCTATGTTATTTTGAAGTCTTTTTAATTATCTCTGTTGTTTAAGAACTATTATCAGATCTTGGATTCATTCCAAGGTTTATG
>NW_027501027.1:0-81649 GCF_021521415.1 Bidens hawaiensis | reverse complement strand
TCGGTTCGTTTATTATATATATAATCTTTTGCAACCGATAATGAGATTGTTTATTATTATATTATTCGTTTATTATTTACTTGATCGTTTGATTTACCGCACCCGTCTCGATCGTTTATCAAGAACAAAATCCGTTCGTTTTGTCGGATTCAGTGTTGGGGGACCAACATGATATTTCATGAATCTATCTACACATTTTGCATAGATGAATGTAATTTACAGATCGAAGGGTGAAAATAGAAAGTTAAATGTAACCGAGAAGTCATTCAACGATGAATCGCTCAAATTTCTCTAGTCTAACTTCGAGAGTGGGAGCTGAAATTTTAAGTGATATAGTTGAACCATTAATGTTAGATGATACTGAAGGAGTTTGAGAAAATAATCTGGTGGTGTGAGTCGTGTAAAGATTTATAACAGTTACAAGGAGTTTGAGAAAATGTGAATTGATTTGAAGATTTAAGGTTAAAAAGAAAGGGAAATGACGGGAAATGGTTTGATGGGTGGCGGCAGCTCCAAGATGTGCGGCGGGGGTGGCGGGAAAAAACAGGGAGGGGTGAAGGTGGGTGGTGGTTGATTGGATGGTGTGGTAATGAAGTTTGGGTTTGATAGAAGAACAATGAAGTGGTGTTGTGGGATCCACAAGTTTTAAAGATGGCATGCCACATCACTAAAAAAATGCCAAGTTAGCAAAAGAAAAACTAACAGAGTTAGGGTTCGTTAAGTTTGAGAGTGCACGAAACAAATAGGGTGAAATTTGGGAGTGATGGCTAATAAATCGAAAGTTGGGAGTGATATTAGGCAACAGGTGAAACTTGGGAGTATCTAAGATCAATATCCCAAAACTTAAAATAAAGTGTTCCATGTAAATAAGACAGTATACTTTTTAAATAGGACATTATATGGATTTTCATATACTATAGATCTAAACCATTAATCACTTTGATCCAAATACCGTGATCTATTCCTAGACTTTTTAAGAAACCATCTATTCTTACAATAACCCTATCCTCTCTCTCAATACACACACACACACACACACATACATACATATCTACCTATTCTAATAAAGTAAAATAAATGGAGACACTTGTCATGTTTTTGTTAATTCTCACAATTTTTTCCCCTCCAAAATTAATATACCCTAATATATGTAATAAATCAATAATTATTCACTTTCCTTTTACACTATATTTATATAATATCTATATATTTTTATAAATATAAATATTAACATACTATTTTACAATATATTTTAAAATACTTGGTGAATTCCAAAAATCAACAATAAATCATGTTTCTCAAATGAAAATTGTTTTGGGTTTTTTTGTTTAAGTTAAATTTGATTTTATGGGTCAAAAGTTGATAAATAGATTGTTTAGTACAAGTTAACTACATTTAGGTCAAATTTTGTTACGGGTCAAAAATAAAAATTTTGAGTATTTTTAAAAGTTTGAGAATGCGAAATAGATTTATCGTCAAATTTGTTATGGGTTCAAAGTGTTGACTTTAAAATGTCAAAAGTATGAAAGTTAGAATTTTAAACATGATTCGGATTTCAAGTTTATTTTTAAGGGCATTTTTTGAAATAATCAAAAGGTTCGGGATTTGGCAAATTGCCTATTTTTCCCTCAACTATTAAAACTTAAGAAAAGATTGCGAACACTTTCGACATGTCACCCCCATGCCTATCAATGCTTCTAACTTTTATCAAATTTTAAATATTTATATCAACATTAATTTTTCCTTCAATGGTGATCAGAACGTTGTATGGAAGCATATCATGCAAAACTATGCTCAAATGAAACAAAATATTCACAAAATTGAACGGGTTAACATGTTGTTTTTTATGTTGTCATTATGACAAAGTCGAGAAGCCCTCTGAAACTTATCAAAATCTTTTTTATGGTGTAGCTCAGAAAAACATAGTTCTTGAAGAACATCTATTGTTACAATTTAATATCCTACTTTCTTTTGATGAGTGGTAAATTGATAAATATATCAATAAAGGTAACACCTCTTTTGTATTTAGGCTGAATGGTTAGAACTACTATCGTATGAGAAGTTTTATTTTCGAAATTGGTTCATAACCACAATTCTTTCAATTATACATATATGACACGAGAATGAATTTTTCAATAAAGAACTCAAGAAGCATTCTCTGGGGACGATTTTGCACGGACATTTTATTAAGTTTATTTAAAAAACCATTTTGTGATATAAATAAAATCAATTTATGTACACATTGTATAGATACAAGCATAGATGTAATACAATTTTTTTCATATACGCCATGTAATTATTTGTTTTACTTATAATTTTATAATTTATAATTATCTCGTGTGTAACACGGACTCTAAAACTAGTTATTCTAATAAAGTAAAATAATTGTGGACACGTGTCAGTTTGTGGTTAAGCCTAATAACTTTTTTCCCTCCAAACTAATAACTATGTCATAGATCAATAATTATTTACTTTCCTTTTACACTCCATATATATTATATATATAACATGATTAAATTATTCACTTTTCTTTAAACTCTATTTTATTATATATATTATACATTTTTACAAAAATAAATATTCTTATAAATTATAAATTATTTAAATCTATCCATTTATTTTTTCAATTAATTTACTAAACTATATATATGTTAAACTGTAATAATATATACCATTCACTTTTATATACAATAAAGTTTATCATAGTTAGTTTCTCAATTTTTTTTTATCAATGATTGTTTCAGATTTTTTGTAAAACTTAAATTTGATTGTTACAGGTCAAAAAGAGGTAATATGCGTATTTTTAAAAGTTTAAGAATGCAAGTAGATTTATCATCAAATTTGTTACGGGCTAAAAGTTTTGACTTGAAAATGTAAAAAAATGAAAGTTAGAATTTTAAACGTGATTTAGGTTTCGAATTTATTTTCAATGACATTTTTGGAAATAATAAAAGATTTAGGATTTGGCTAATTGACTATTTTACCCACAACAAATAAAATTTAGGAAAAGACGACAAACACTTTCGACATGCTACCTCCAGGCCTATCAATCTTTCTAACTTTTATCAATTTTGAACAATCTGTGTCAGCGTTGACTTTTCCTTGGTGATTAAAATGTAGTGTGTGAAATGTCATACAAAATTATGTTCACAAAATTGAACATGTTAACGTTTTATTTTTATGTGTTGTACGTCATTATGGCAAAATCAAGAAGCTCCCTCAAAATTATAAAAATCGTTTTCATGGTGTAGCTTAGAACTATTATTGTATGAAAAGTCTTTTTTGAAATTGGTTCATAACCATATATATATATAAATGATAATGAGAATCAAATTTCCGATAGATAGACTGTTCTCAGGTATGTTTTTACACTTGCATTATTATTATTATTATTTTTTATTAAGTTTATTTTTTTGAAAAATTTCATTTCTGACATAAATAAAATCAATTTATATACACATACTGTAGATATAAGCATAGATGTAATCATTTTTTCATATACAATATATACTTATGTGCTTTATTTATAACTTTATTATTTGGATCATCTCGTGTGTTACACGGGCTCTAAAGCTAGTATATATATATATATATGAGAGAGAGAGAGAGAGAGAGAAGGGGGTGGCCCGACTTCCCCAACCATCTACCGTTTGAAGTCCCAAACCCACCGCCTTAGACGAATGCCCACAACGCTGGTCGTTTAACTCCTCTCATTTGTTGGCTGTCACACATGGACGAACGAGCATCCACAAACGAAAGGTTGTGGGTGCTCTTAGGGTTCAATCCAATAATAGATAAAAATGTTGTATAACAAAATAAAGACAATGAGTACATACAAGTTGCTATGCATAATATCAACAACAAACACTTATTAATACTTAATAATAATATATAAACTGTTACAACTTTATCATTACACTCAAGGTGTATTTGTTATTACTACCCTTATATATATAACGGTAAGAATCCTAAAAGAACTTTTTGAGATTGACAAATTTAAGAATCATTTTGGATTACAAAAAAACTTTAAAAAAAAAAATATTAAAAAAAATTAAGAAAAAAAAACAAAAATTTCAAAAAGTAAAAAAACCAAAAATTATCAATTTCCAATTTCCATCCCGGTTTCATAAAAAAAACCTAATTATACACATATGCATATTTTTATTTAATATCCATTTACATAATAATATACACATATGTACATTATCATTTATCTTAATTATACATATGTGTATAAAGAATAACATATATAAAATTTAAAAATAAGTATTATACATATGTATATAATTTTGCTAAACCGATATTTTTTAATCTTTTTTTTATGAAGCCGGGATGAAAAATTAAAAACTTCTTGATTTTTTTACTTTTTTTATTTTCGTGTTTTTTTTTGTCCAAAATGGTTTTCAAAGTTCTTAATTTCAAAATGGTTCTCGTATCATCCTAATCATATATATATATATAAAGATGGTATAACATAATTGAATAATAGCAAAAGTATCGACTTCATTTTTTAATTTATGCACTTTGTATGACCGGAGTAGGAGTAGCAACAAGAGGTGCTGCTTTAATCAGCGTAAGACCAAAAGAGTCGTTCATATCCATTTCTTCTCTAGCATGAGGCAACTTCCAATCAAAATGATACACAAACGATGCCACCATTAAACTAACAACCCTTTGAGCCAAGGGTATTCCAGGACACATCCTCCTACCTGATCCAAAAGGTATGAATTCAAAATTTTGACCCTTGTAGTCGATCTCGTTTTCTAAAAATCTCTCTGGCTTGAACACTAACGGTTTTTCCCAATACCTAGGATCTCGTGCCATGGCCCATGCGTTCACCAAAATTTGTGTGTTTTTTGGCACATTATATTTACCTAGTTTAACGTCAGTTTTGGTTTTGTGAGGCACTAGTAAAGGCGCAGATAAATGAAGTCGCATTGTTTCTTTGATCACAGCTTGTAGATAAGGCAAGCCAAGTATTTTGGCTTCTTGAATTTGCCCATCTTCTTCCACTATTGTGGCGACTTCTTTACGCACTCTTGAGAACATATCAGGGTTAACTAACAGTTCAGTCATTGCCCATTCTATTGTGTTCGCAGTAGTTTCCGTTCCAGCTAGAAACAAGTCCTATAATTAAGTATCATGTTGCTGATTGACAGGTTCTAATATTGTAATTATAATATTGAAGAAAGTTTACAATTTAAACGAGTTACAGTCTTTCATTACAGAAACTATTTTTCTGGTGATATTGCTTATCAAAATGATATGCATAGAATTATGACAACAATAACCTTTTTATCTATGCAGTCAATAGTGGTGGGATAGTAATTAGCGGACCTTTGCGAAATAGGGGTGCCAATAGCGGTCTAGAATAGCGGAATCGTTATTAGCGGCGCTATTGACCGCTATTTGACTGACCTTTTATTCCTAGGATAGTGGTCATAGCATTGATTTTCAAGGTTTGTATATTTGGGCTAAATTAAGAAAAGACCAAAATAGCTCAAACTTCAAATTTGATCTTTTATTTGTTTATAACCAATTTTTTTATCCAAAACCTAGAAAAGTCATGTTCTCGCTCTTTCGTCTACCAACGATTCCTTGGTTGATGTAGACTCGGAGGAAGATTTTATTGCTTATGATTGAATCATGTTTCAGTTATTGATACTTTTGTGTTTTTTACTTTTGATATTACTATTAACTAGTGAATTACCCACGCGATGCGCGATAAATTGATTGATAAACTCGGGTATCCAATGGCGAGTCAACGCGAATTTAGTCAATATTAGGTACGTTCGTTACGGTATTTGAACTAAAATAAATTGGAAACAAAAAACAAAAATAAAACTTGAGGTAGGCCAATGGGGTGGCGTCGGTTGGTCCCGGACGACAACAGCGAGTCAACGCGAATTTAGTCGGTAATGACTACGTTTGTTATGGTACTGGAACTAAAACAAAATAAAAACAAAAAATAAATAAATAAAAATTAAGGTGAGCCACTGGGTGACGTCGGTCGGGCCCAGACGCTGAGGCAGTGACTCAACGACACTTGTATGACATATTAAAATTTTCTTGTTAACATATTTAAAACAATGTTTATTCGGTCGGTAAACCAGGTCGTTGGTAAAACTTGATCAATGAAACGGCGAATCGACTCGTATTCGGGAGTTGTGGTGGTGAGTTGGTAAAACCAAGGCGCTAGTAAAAATTCGAGCTTCTCAGCAGTGGGTCAACACAAATTTTGTCGATTTCGTTTACATTTGTACGACACTGGAACTAAAATGAAGTTCGGTAAAACCTGAGCGTTGTCGATACTGAACATTGCGCGGTGAGTCGGTAAAAGCCGAGCATTGTCAGGCCTAGATGTTGTGGTGGTGAGACGACACGAATTCGATAAAAACAAAAAACAAAATGTACATTAAGAATCTAGAAAAAAAGAAAATTCGGTTGGTAAAACACAGACATTTTAAGAGTTGATTTATAATAAACATGCTTTATAAATAATTTAAATTTATGTTATTCAAGACATGTTTTTAAAGTTTGATGGCCCAATAATGATGCAAATGGAAAAAAAAATTGAAAAATACATTTTCATGGGAAAATCATGAAAACACCAACTTAACAGCATCACCAAAAGCCAACGGACCAGAAGTAATCACTTAATTGCTTTAGTTGCACAAGTATCTTATATATATAAAAATCCTAGAACCTATATTAGTTTTGTGACACCAACTTTGTTCTTTAATATATATATATATATGGGAGATTTCAAATGAGAATCGCTTTGAGTTTTAAGAACTCGAAAGAACTCAATGTAACAATTTTGTTTTTGAAATTTTTTTACACATACGTAATATATGTAGGTTACATCTACGTAAAAAAATTACAGAATTTTTTACGTACCGAGTCAACTTTTTACATATGTGTAACGGACGCAAATGTTAGTGTAACCACTTACATCTTTGTCTCTCTCCTACTTTGACTTTTTAATCAAATTTAATATCAACCATATAATCTAATCCATTTAATTAAATGTGTTGCCAAGAATGTAGTTCTTAAGAGCATTCCCAGCACATTCCCTACCCTATATCCATATATATTATATAACTACAATAAAAATCACCGTTTTTTCTCTCTCCTGTTTAATTAAATAATACTTTTTATACCTTTATCATTATATTTTCTTTTTCCTTCACTCACAATCACTTTTAGAAAATATTAAAAAATTATACGGTATGAACAGTGAAATCTCAAATTTAACTTTCCCCTATAACATTTTCTCTCTCATCTACTCACAACCACTCATAGACATATTATATAATTACAAATCTTCCTCACATATACTTTTAGGGAACGGGCTGAGAATGCTCTAAGTTCTTAAATTCAATATAGTTCTCAAATATATATATATATAGGGAGATTTTAAATGAGAACCCCTTTGAGCTTTAAGAACTCGAAAGAACTCAGTGTAACGATTTTTTTTTCGAATTTTTTTTACACATGCGTAATATATGTAGGTTACATAGACGTAAAAAAATTACAGAATTTTTTACGCACCAAGTCGACTTTTTACACGTGTAACAGACGTAAAAGTTAGTGTAATCAGTTACATCTTTATTCTCTCTCCTACTTTGACTTTTTTACCAGATTTAATCTCAACCACATATTCCAATCCATTTAATTAAATGTGTGGCCTAGAATGGAGTTCTTAAGTTCTTAAAACTCAACATGGTTCTCAAAAAATCTCTCCCCTATATATATAAAAACCCACTTGAGTTGTGAAAACTCTAGAAACTCATTCTCAATCACATGTTTTTAATTAAATATTAAATCTTGTGGTCCACAATTAAAGTTAATAAAAAAATATAAAAGTTAATTTACATTTTCTCTCTCCTGAAAACATATATAAAAATTAGTAAAAAAATATAAAAAAATAGCAAAACATTTTTTTTATGTTTTTGATGTTTTGTATTAAATGTAACAACATATATTACATGTAACAAAAAAAAAACGATGTTACATAGGGTTTTCACAACTCAAATGAGTTTTCATTCTATACTTTGCCTATATATATATATGTGTGTGTGTGTGTGTATGTGTGATGCATTATATTAAAATTAACGCTTTCTCACCGCTATCTCAGTGTGATAACCTATATTTCAAATAGCGGCCTTGACCGCTAACCGATTTTTTACCGCATTAACAGCATAGGTTTTTATGATACTTTGAAAATAACAAAATATTCTCTGTGGGTAATAGTTATTTTTTGTGACCGTAACGAACTATATTTGACACCAAATAAATTTATTAAATATTTGCTAAAAAGAGTAATTACCATAAGTAAAATCTTGATGTGTTTGACAGTAAACTCAGCTTCATTAGCTTCACTATAATCCAGCAATGAATCCAACATATCACCAAACCTTTGAAGCTTTGATTCTCTATGCATTAGCCTCTCACTCATGTAACCATCTGCCACATTATCCAACCACTCATAAGCCGCCTTGGCGTCTCGCCGTATGTTCTGCGGGTCCCACGGCTTCAACACCGGAAATATGTCCGCTTGTTAAACTTCCCAGTCACTTTCATTACTGTCCTCACAGCCGTCTTAAACCCCCTAATATCATCAGGCTCATAGTTGGCCACATTTTGTGACATGCAAGTGTTGACATCATATTCAACGCCACCGCGAATGCCAGCTTTTCAATCTCTATGCCCGCTTTCTTCTGGCGAAGAAAGTCTAGCACTCCCTCCATCACCTTCTGCCGAAGTTGGCGAAGGGTGTCGAGTTTGTGTTGATGAGTTAAATGAGTGTTAAGAGCTTTTCTAATGGTTCGCCACGATTCGTTTGCTGGAATCCATGCAACTGCCACGTCATTGTCAGGTAGACAGGAGACTGCGTCTGGGATAACACGACCAGAGCATGCCTCGTCATTGCGTTGGAGGATTTCTCTAGCGGCGTCAGGGGTAGATGCCACCATGCTGGTGATGCGTCCCAGTCGGATGGTCATAAGTGGGCCGTGCTTTTTGGAGAGTTTGTCTAGGGACTCGTGTGGCTTAGGGCCAAGGTCAAGGAGGTTGCCGATGATAGGGAGGCCGGGAGGGCCGGGCGGTAGCCTCCGTTTTCGGTGGAGGTCAATGGCATGGAGGAGGAAGAAGAGGATGATAATGAATGAGAGAAATAGAAATAGAAGTTGATCCATTTCTCTTGTTTGTGTTTTAGTGTTCAATCTTGTGTCTGCTTATATTGAGACAACACCACTTAAATGGGGATCGATATATAAAAGATAAAACGAGCGTGTGACGTTCGAGTTAATGAATTAATTAGTTTCATTTGTAAACTCAAAACGGACCGAACATGAACAGCCCCATTACTCCAGTTCGGCCTAACTCGTCTTATTGACTCGATCAAGGACAGGAATTAAGTCCAACAAGTTTTGTTTAGTCGGTTTTCAGTTTAATTATTGCTCACCTCTTGACCTAAACCACACATATCTGGAACCAAAGAGGTTTGTAGATACTATTTATGATTACTCCTCATAATAGGTCTTTCTTTTTTCACGAATATTTATTAAGAGGAGAGACTTGGTGTTTTATGTGATCAGGGTTCAATTCCTACACCCAACATTTAGCTTCTGAGGCACCAAGGTGATGATGGGAGATTAGGCGAGTAGGCGGTTTTCACTAGTTGGATCCTTAAACTGAACGAGTTTTATCTCATTACACTATTGTGACTTCGGGCAATTGTTCACGAACGTTGGCCGTAGGTGAGGGTTTTTTCTCCGGATGGAAAGACGAGTGCATCCCTGTATAATGTATTTAGCCAGTACAGCTCATGATATGAAGGATTCTTTGGCCGTTTAAAATAAATACATATGGAAGGTAGCATTAAATTGCATGTTGATTTGTTAGCATCTCTTTGAATTATGAGTTGATAACATTAAATTGCATGTTGATTTGTTAGCATCTCTTTGAATTATGAGTTGATAACATTAAATTTCGTTGCAATTTCACTACGGAAATTGATGTATTTAAAAAATTAAAACTCATTAACAATTTCATTACGGAAAATATTTGGGTCTCAAAAAAAAAAAAAAAATCGAAAGTGTATTTTTGTGGTTAATTGCTTGGTTGATTCATATGCTTGACTTCTATTACGTCATTGGTCTTTAAAGTTTAATAATTACGTACTTAATTATAGTGCTGTGTATCATGTATTCATATTCTAAATACATGATACACAACATTAGCATCCTCTTGTGTTTATCATGGCTTGCATGACTCCACGTAATTCTTTTTTCTCTTCCGAACCGCTTACAGCTTCTTCATTAATTTCATATTTCTTCTTGTCAAGTATCCACATCTTCCCATTATAGTAAATTGAAGAAGCGTGGATCGACTCACTGGTGGACGATCTACTTTTCTCGGGTGTGATTATGCTATTCCACCGATGGTTCACTGGGATCTGGGTTCTTCCACCTACAAAATGAACAGCACCGTAAACTTACCCCTCAGAAAGGGACAGAGGGGTCCTCTTTGGGGTAACCCTCCGGTGTGAGAATAAGTGTTTGTAGGAGAAGATAATAATATGATTGTAAGGAAATTTGGAGAGTATTGCTTGATATAGCTGAATACTGTGTAGTTGGATGTGACTGTGTGTTCTTTGATGATATTTCCTTGTGGAGTTGATGTGGTATTTATAGTGCTAGGGTTTCCAATGATTGGGCTCAGACCTAATCAGGGCCTTGCTGGCCTCCTCCAATTGCTTTGCGCCACGTGTCCTTGGGGACACCTGGTGCTTTTTCATTGGTTATAATCACGTGGTAGCACATGGTTTATGCTGAGTTGTCCACCTTTCATTGGCAGCTGTCAACATCAGCATATTCTTATTCCTTAAAAAGATACCTTCTGGAAGGTTGTCTGACGTGCACAATCAAGGTTGTCCTAATCCTGATTTGGATAAGGACGAGGTTGATTATGTGCATGTGTGATATGCGCCAATCCTGAGGATGCGCGAGGTCTTCTCTTTATTCTCACGCGCAGATGTTTCATGCGCAGATGTGGTATGCACGAGCATGTGATATGCGCCACGCGCTGATGCGCCACGCGCATTTGTGATATGCGTGAGCATATGTGATGCGTGAGCATATGTGATGCCTGAGCATCTGTGGTGCCTGGGCATATGATGCCTGAGCATGTGATGCATGAGCATATGTGATATGCGTGAGCATATGTGATATGCGCCATGCGCATAGGTTTTGGCTTTGTGCCCTCATAATGTCTTGATTTCAAGCCTCTTGTCTATATCTTGTGGGTTGACCCGCCTCGCTCGTTGTTGAGGCGGGTGCATACCTCTTCAAGCCCCCCCAGTCTAATGTGTGTCTTGTCTCGCGCGAGCGAGGTAAGATAGATATTAGACTTAATAGTTTGCTCTTTTAGTAGAGGTTTGTCTTTTTCTTCTTATTATTCATTGTTGCGCGAAATTCTATCCTTTTGGTTGAAAACGAATCGTCCCTGTACGTGGTTGGTTGTTGCTGACATGCGTCAGTGATGGAGACGTGTCAGACCTTTCGTGTGCTCGAGGTGCTACAGTTGCCTTTCGTGTCCCCTCACGTAGTGTCAGGGACACGTGTCGTGCTCGCGTTGGTCCGTTCCTGCGAGTGGTGGCGCGTGAACTCTGGCAGCAGCTGTATCGTTTCTTTTAGTGTCCCCTCACACAGTGTCAGGGACACGTGTCGCGCTCGCGTTGGCTTACACCTGCGAGTGGGGGCGCGTGAAGTCCGATCAGCACTAATTTTTCTCTCTCCTGGGCCTATAAAAGCCAGCCCTTAGAGTTTTTTTATCCTTCATCTTGTTGTTTATTATTCAGAGCTCTTTTCTTTCTTTCATTCTATTCCGATCAACGTCTTCTGATTCCAGATCTCTGTTCTTTTAGAGGCACCCTCCGTTCGTTTTTACAGTTGTATGTCTGATAGTTCAGACAACACAATCTCCCCTATCCATCGCCGTGTTAAATCATTAGCAATGTCTACGTTGAAGAAGACCGGCAAGGGGAAAAGGGCTGCTGAGGCCTCCTCGGAGGAGGTAGGGAGGACCAAGGCCGTGAAGAAGTGGGATGAGATCCCCTGCAAACTGAGGCAGGCCGATTTTGACAGCCTTGTCGCCTCTCAGGGTTTTCTCCCTGAGTTTGGCTGCATGTTGCCTGGGGCCGGGCAAACGGCGGCGGACCCGCCTGCCGGCTATATATCCCCTTACTGTCATTTTTTCACCCACTGCAACCTTCGTCTCCCGATGACAAGGTTTGTGGGTGCGGTGCTTAGGTTTTATGGGATTCATATATCCCAAGTCCATCCGTTTGGACTTGTGCGCATGACTCATTTTGAGTTCATGTGCAAATCTCAGCGCGAGGAGCCCACCCCTCGGCGCTTTCAGTTTTTTTACAAGCCCAAGATCCAAGATTCTTGGTTCTCATTTATTCCTCGCAGTCAGAAGGTCAAGTGCTGCACTGTTTCATTCAAGAGCCTTCATGACTGGTCTGAGAGATTTTTCTATATAAGGGCTGGTGTGATCCCCATCCGCATGACCATGCGCGCGATCTCTTCTGCGCCTGCGGATGTGGGTGTCCTCAAGAACCCAACTGGCGCCTGGGTAAACAAGTTGACTGCCGAACCATCCCCCGCCAAGAACATTTGCTAGGAGGCGCTGGTGGGGGTTGGCATGAGCAGGAGGTGGGCCGACAGCGCGACTGAGCCCGTTATCCAAGTTGACGGCTTGTGTAAGTTAATCTCATTGCCTTACTTCTGCGCGAATATAATTCGTTTTGCTGATATCATTTGACTTGTTTTGTGCAGTCAGCAAGGAGTATGTCCATGCCGCCTATGATGAGCATATGGAGGGTGGCTCCGTCGCGCTGGGCGCTGGGGAGGTTGGCTTCCCCGATCGCTTTGATGACATGTTCATCCCTGTTGATCTGGGATTCCTCTTTGACAGCGATGCGCCTGGTAAGCCTTTGTACTTATGCATTTTCCTTTATAATACCAAATTTGGCTAACATTTCCTTTGCACTTATTGTAGATGCGCTCGAAAACTACGAGCTGGAGCTCGCGGAAGAGGAGGAGGAGGAGGAGGCGCCCCAACTAAAGCGTAAAGCTAAGGGGAAAACTGGCGCAGGGGCCAGTAAGAAACAAAAGAAAGATGTTGCCCCTGTTGCTCAGGATCCTCCTACTCAGGCGAGGGGATTTGAGAAAACCCAGGAATTTCCTCCCAAGTTTTCCTTGTCTTCCCTGCCTCAAAAAGTGGGCAGACCTCCTGTCCACACGAGGTATGGTGCTACTACCTCCTCCCTTCGCGCGGTGGAAAAGGGAAGCGGCGTTGCGCCTTCGACAGGTATACTTTGCTTATCCTTTGCTTATCTTTCATTGTTCTATGAGCGCGATTATGATAGAATTACTAATGAATCTTTGCTCACTCAAATGTTTGTAGAGCCGGCGACCTTGGTGGATCAACCTCAAGCGCAACAAGATGCCAAGGCTGCGCCGGAGGTCGCTTCGAGGTCCCCTGTTTTACCCTTGAAAAAGGGTAGAATGGACTTCATGGCGATGTTTGCCTCGCGAAAGGAGTTGCGCCAAGGTACGTATTGCGCTTTTATTTTCTGACTCTTTTAGATCAAGTCATGAACCATTTCTTTTTGTTGATTTTTTCACAGGAGTCATTGCTGGCGTGCAAGCTGCTAGCGGCACTCCTGGCGCCGGTGCCAGCGCCGTTGGTTCTGCTCCTGCTCCTGCAAGCGCTGAATCTCCCCTTATCGGGATTACAAAGGAGCAGGAGGCCGTTTTACGCGCCGACCTGGCAGCGTCGAGACCTCCCTCACCTCCTCCTGCGCACAGCCCTCCTCGCGAGACTGATTTTGGTTCTAGGTCGCAGGAGAAAAGGCCTGTTTCAGAGGATGATGAGGAGTTTGAAGCTGAAGGCCCCGACAGTGGGCGCGCCAGCCCTGTAGCGCCACGAGGTTTTGTGGCGGAGTCTTCTCGTGGGCCAGGCGCTGACTTTTCTGCTTCATCCCCGCAGGTATAGGTTCGTTTTTGCTCCGCTGCGCGGAGTTCCATCTTAGTGTTTTGATGACTTAGATAATTACTTTGTTTTTGCAGGAAGCCGATCACATTTACCGCCCGAGATGGAATATTACTGAGGACAACACATTTCAGTCCATGGGTGTGTGTGCGGAATTCTGGGCTCATGCTGTGCCTCCAGCTGAAAGGAGGTTCCAGGAGGACCGCGCTCGCGATGACTTGCTCAACGATCATCTGTTTGCTGGGTCGGTCTTCTTTGCTGCCTCCCAAGAGCTTCGCTATGATTACGTAAAGGTACGTGATGCTCTTGCGGAAGCCAAGCAAGAGGCTAAAGTGTCTGCTTGGCATCTTTCTGATGCTCGAGAGAGAGCTGAGAAGCTCCAAGCGGAGCTCAGTGAGAACAGAGCAAGTGCCAACAGCGCCTTCGTGAAGCGCGGGCATGAGCTCCAGGCTGCGCGGGAGAAGCTACAGGCGGCCGAGGCGGACGCTGCCAAGTACGCGCGTAGAGCGCGCGACTTGGAGCTGGACGCGGAGGCGCGTGACCAAGCTCTTGTCCAGTCTATAACTGAGAAATCATCACTGGAGAGTGAGGTTGCCCGCCTAAAGAAGGAGCTGGCGGCCGCGCAGGCCGAAAAAGATGAAGCCCTGGCGACGGCAGCGTCTAGCCAGGAAGCCCTCGATCTTGCGCGAGCGGAAAAAGAAGAAATCCTGGCGGCAGCAACGTCTGACAAAGAGGAGCTGAAACAGACTAAGGAAACTGTTGAGTTGTTAAACTCTCAGATTCCTGCTCTAGAGACGTCTGTTGCTTCCCTCGCGCAGGATCGCCAATGGCTAATCTCACAGGGCATGACTCGTTGCGCTTACGCAATGAAATACTCTGACGAGTTTCAGGCCCTTGTGATGGATTGCAACGCTGCCGCGCGCTTGGTGGGTCGAGCTGAAGGGTTTACGGATGGCTATGAATATGGGATGCTGAAGAAGAACCCATCCGACTACCCTTATCAGAGCGACGTTGCCTGCGCGGACATGGCCGAGATGGGGGAGAAGTATTTGAATACTCCCATTCCTATCCTTGCGCAGGTATTTTAACTTTAATGAGATTACTTTGATTTTTTTTCCAAGTATTTGTGTACTTATACTTTTCCTTATGATTTGCAGATATCCGCGCTTGCTGACCAGCCCGACCTCGGCGCGCTAAAGAAATTGCTTGACGAGTGCGAAGGGGCTGGTGGCGCCGATGATGGCGCGGGGAATGCTGCTCCTGCTAGCGGCTCTGGCGTGGCCAAAGGATCTGCTCCTGACACTATTGTGACAGAAGACTCCATTCAGGATGAACAACTTGACTATGGTCAGTTTGGAGATGACGAGGAGCAGGCTGCGCCAGATGCTGAGGGCGGTGATGAGGATGATGAAGAGGCTGACGTCGACGTGGAGACTTGAGAAGCCCTTCATGTTTTTTGTTTTTTATTTGTAGTTTGTATCTCATCATCTTGTAAACTTGTAAATTTCAATGTTTTGGAATGAAATTTTGTTTTTCCCTTCTTCGCATCTTGCGCATTCCCCTTTCATCTCTTTATATTGCATGTTTGCTTGTTGAATATAAGATATGCTTGCACGTTGAAATAAGAACAAGGTTGTAAGGAAGTTTTTGTACTTAATCCTTGTCATATTGTAAGTGATTTTGCCATATCTTGATTATGTTGACACGTGCCATGGCGTTTTCATTATTCCTCTTTTGCGCGACGTTATCGCGCATTTATTATATGGAATTATGAGTTTTTTAGCCTTTACGTGTCAATATGTGTTACTCAGATATCCATTACAATTTTATGCGCGACCTCGACCTGAGACCTTAACAACTATGTTTTGGCATTTGCTTTGCCTTAGTTGTGTTTAGGTATTTTTATGGTCAGGCTGCGCAGCATGTAGGATGGATGTTGTGAGTGATTTGAGCTAAGGCTCACATTATTGGGCTAAGGCCCTGAGCTAAGGCTCATAATTTTGGGCTAAGGCCCTGACGTTTTAGAGTTAAGACTCGTTAACGCTTTTGCGCATGTATGTTTTACTTCGTTTTATTTTGTTTTGATGTCAATACAATGTTGTCATATTGCTCAAAATTAATAAAGGGAAGTGTGAAACATGTATGCAAAAGGTAATATAATTGGGCTAAGGCCCTGACGTTTTAGAGTTAAGACTCGTTAACGCGTTTGAGCTTGAAGCTCGCGCATGTATGTTTTACTTCGTTTTATTTCGTTTTGATGTCAATACAATGTTGTCATATTGCTCAAAATTAATAAAGGGAAGTGTGAAACATGTATGCAAAAGGTGATAGAATCCACATTAAGAGAAGATAGCGCGTATCATTATTCATAATGGCTTAAAAAGCCTTGATTACAAACTTGACATTTTTTACATGAAACATTTTCTAAGCTGTGCTGCGTTCCATGCGCGCGGGATCTTCTTTCCATTCAAATCTTTTAAGGCGTATGCGCCTTTTCCCAATTCTTCCAAGACTTGATAAGGTCCCTCCCAATTGGGGGACATTTTTCCCGGGGGTATCGCGCGGCTAGCCTCATTGTTTCGAAGGACAAAATCATTTTTCTTGAAGTGGCATTCTTTCACGCGCTGGTTGTAATATTTTTCCAGTTTTTTCTTGTACTTGGCCTCACTGATGATAGCCGCCTCTCTGCGCCCTTCAAGTAAGTTGAGATCCAACATTCTTTCGCGCTCGTTATCAATTTTGCTCATCATGAGCACTCTATGGGATGGGCATCCAATTTCTGCTGGAATCATTGCCTCTGTTCCATAGGTTAGGCTGAACGGGGATTCGCCATTGCTGGTTTTGCTTAATGTCCTGTGTGCCCACAGGACATTAGGTAGCTCTTCGACCCAAGAATGGGATTCTCCCTCTAACCTTTTCTTCAGCCCATTCAGCAAGCTTTGGTTAGCGCGTTCCACTTGGCCATTCCCCTGAGGGTGATAAACTGAAGTGAAAATTTGGTTGATGCGCAATTCCTTGAGCCAGCTGGATATCTTCTTGTCAGTGAATTGCTTGCCATTATCGCTCACAATTTCCATGGGCAAGCCAAAACGGCATATGATGTGGCTCCAGATAAACTGCTTCATCGCTTCGGCTGTGATTTTTGCTAGTGGCTTGGCTTCAACCAATTTTGTGAAATAGTCTACTGTCACTACCAAAAATTTTACTCGCCCTTGCGCTTGCGGAAGGGGACCCACAATGTCGATTTCCTATTTGTGGAAAGGCCATGCGGAGGTCACTGGAATCAAGTTGTTCTTTGGCCGCATGGTGTTTGGCGCATAGCTCTGACATGCTTTGCATTTTTGGATCTCTTTCAGAGCGTCCAAGTACATGCCTAGCCAATAGTAACCGGCGCTCATTGCCTTGGCAACCACCATGCGCGGGCCAGCGTGTATTCCACAGATTCCTTCGTGTATCTCTCTGATCACATAGCTTGCTTCTTCAGCATCTAGGCATTTCATGAGCGGCCCAAGATAAGAGCGTCGATATAATGTGCCATCAAGGAGTTCATAGTTCTGCGACTTGTGTCTTATCTTCCTCGCCTGTGCGCGATCGTCAGGTACCTTTCCCTCCTTCAAGAATTCCATTATTGGAGTTATCCATGATGAAGGGGTTGTATGAGTTACAAGGACAGACTTCGCTACCACCGACGGGTTGCTCATTACTTCTACCCTGACATCTTTGCCAAAGTGATCGAAACTGGTTGATGCCATCTTACTCAGCGCGTCTGCAGATTTGTTTTCACTGCGCGGAATATGAATGATTCTGAAGCAGTCAAATTGCTCGATGAGCTTTTTCGCCTGCTCTAGATATAGAGGCATGGTGTTCTCCTTGGCATCATAAAGGCCATTGACCTGTGCTGCTACCAAGTATGAATCAACATGGGCCTCTAGCTTTTTAACTCCGAATTTGTGCGCGATGCGCAGCCCAGCCACCAGGGCTTCATACTCAGCCTCATTGTTGGTGCTCTTGAAGTCCAACCTGATGGCATAAGTATATTCATGATTCTCTGGATCCACCAGTTTGAGACCTGCGCCGGACCCTTCGTTGTTTGAAGCTCCTTCAGTGAACAATCTCCAAACATTTTCTTCATCATTGGCTCGCGGAGGGTCGACCTCGCGCTGAGCCTCTTCAACTCTTCCTTCGGGGATTTCTGCGATGAAATCAGCTAAAACTTGCCCCTTTATTGCTGGACGGGGTTTATAGGCGATCGTGTGTTCACCTAATTCCAGGGCCCATTTTGTCAGCCTTCCCGAGAGCGCGGGGCGGCGCAAGACCTGCTGGATGTTGTAACCAGTCAGTACTTCAATGGGATGACCATTGAAATATCTATGAAGCTTGCGCGACGCGTGTGTTTGTGACAAAACTAACTTCTCCATGCATGAGTAGCGCGTCTCAGGATCTGTCAGCACCCGACTCACATAGTATATTGGCGTTTGGATTCCCTTGCGATCCACCAACAATACTGCGCCGATGGCGCGCTCTCCTGCTGATAGGTACAATGTCAAAGTTTCACCAGGAAGTGGAGCTGTGAGCGCGGGCAGATTTATCAAACATTCTTTTATCTCACTGAAAGCTTGCTCGGCCTCAGGAGTCCATTTGAATTGGCTTTTCTTTAAGCAATTCCTCAATGTGTTGACAAATGGGGTAGATTTGCTTGCATGGTTCGCTAGGAACCTGTTGATTGAAACCAATCTACCATTCAGCTTCTGGACTTCTTTCATGGTGGATGGCGAGGGCATGTCCAGGATGGCCTCCACCTTTTCTGGGTTCACCTTGAAACCATCCTTGGTAACCATTACACCTAGAAATTTTCCCTCTTGTACGCCGAAAGTGCATTTGCTCGGATTGAGCTTCATGTTAACTTCCTTTAGGCGCCCAAGGGTTTCCTCGATGTCTTTGAGCATTTGTTTCTCCTCCCTGCTCTTGATCACCAAATCATCCACATAGACTTCTAGGTTTCTTCCAATTTGCTCGCTGAAAACGGCATCCATAAGTCTTTGGTAGGTGGCTCCCGCATTCTTCAAACCAAAGGGCATTTTTGTGTAACAAAAAACGCCCTTGTCGGTTCTGAAGGCGGTCTTGTCCTCATCTTGTGGTGCCATTTGAATCTGGTGATAGCCTTTGTAGGCATCCAGGAAACATTTGAGCTTGAATGGCGCCACGGAGTCCACCTTTGCGTCGATGTTTGGGAGGGGGTAACAATCCTTTGGGCATGCTTTGTTGAGGTCCTTGAAGTCAAGCACATCCTCCATGACCCGTTACTTTTCTTTACCATCACAGGATTGGCTACCCATGTCTGGTATCGTATCGGGCGGATGATGTTTGCGCGCAGTAGATCCTCAACCTGCTCATTCATGGCCCTCGCTTTCTCATCCCCCATGACTCTCTTCTTTTGAGCAATTGGCTCTACAGACTTGAACGTGTTGAGAGAATGTTGTGCCAGGTCTCGCGGAACCCCAGTCATATCAGAGTGTTGCCACGCGAAGACCGACATATATGCCGTGAGTAATCTTTTCATTCTCAACCTCGTGTCGTCTGATATCGTTGCGCCAATTGTGATCTTCTGCTCCGGGAATTTTGGGTTGAGAATCCATTCCTCTGGCGCGTTGTCTGCCATTGGAAGTTTCATTCTCCCTTCCCGCGGAGTATTTGTCACTGCACACAAATGATCTCGGTATACAAAAGTTACACCTGTTGGTGTTGGGAACCCCAACGCGCCGTGCGCTGGCGACGGTATGGCGTTAAATTGGGCAATCGTTCCTCTACCCAAGATCATATTGTCGCAAGAAGTGGTGGGCAAGACCAAGAAGTTGACAACTTCGGCTCGCTTGTGTTTCTCATCCCCCATAGTTAGCTCAAATTGTATTTGACCTAGGGGGTGAATGATTTCATTTGACACACCAGAGATTGGTGCATTCACAATTTCAAGCCTTGCTTGGTCTGCCGGATCCAGTTTTCTGAAACATTGCTCATACATGATGTCTGATTCGCTGCCAGTGTCCACCAGGACTTTTGACACTTCGTAATGAGCAATGTGTGTAGTGATGACAAGAGGACTGCTGATAGAAGGGCCTCCCCTGATTCTTGGGAAGATTACTTGTTGCTCGCGCCAATCTCCTTGGATTTGCGCGCTTCTCTTTCTTGATGTTTGCCCTTGCCTTCCTCCCTCGGCTACACAGATTCTTTTGTACTTTTTGCTGGCAGAGGCTGCTTCTGGTTGTTCACTTTCTGGTCTTGGGTTTTTCACCAGGTGAGCCAGCTTGCCTGATTTCACATCTTTTTCAATTGCATCCTTCAAGTGATGGCATGCATCAGTGTTGTGTCCCGTGGACTTGTGAAACTCGTAGTACTTGCCACTGTTTGATGGTCCCTTGTAGTGTAGTGACTTGGGGCTTTTGAACTGGACATTCTCAGTGCTTAACACTTGTGAAGGTGTTTTAGTGAGGGGAGTCCAGATTCTTGGCAGAGGTCTGCTAGGATCTCTGCCGCCTTCCCTCTTGTCACCCTCCCCGCGATTACGAACGTCTTTTTGGGGCTGGGGTGAGCTTGGTTGCGCTTGTTTTTCTGCGGAAGAAAAACTGGTTGATTGCAACCTGGACCATACAGTGTTCTGTTTGCCCCTTCTTTCGCTGCTGCGCGGTGCCTCTGCTTGATGCCCTCTTTCTCTCGCTCTATCTTGGGCAATCTGTTTTTCGTTTCTCGTGAAGACTCGCGATGCTTCCATTAATTTGGCCCAAGTGGTGGGCATGCCATCTCTGCTCACAAGAGCTCGGCGGAGTTGATCACTGCGCGCGCCTTGTATAAAGGCCACGCGCAATAGTTGCTCAGTGATACCTCCGATTGCCAGAGACTCCTGATTGAAACGAGTGATGTAGTCTTCAATCGTTTCATCATTCCTGCGCACGCAGTGCATGATGTCATCAGGGTCGCGCGTGTGTCTGCGCTGTTGTACGAAGTGAGCTTGGAACTTTTCCAATAGTTCCTCGAACCCATCGATTTGCCCAGTAGGCAAGCTTTCAAACCAGACACGCGCCGCGCCCGTGAGGCAGCGAGCAAACATGTGACACCATGTTGGCATCGTCCAGCTTTCTAGGTTTCCAGTGTTGTAAAAACCTTGTAAGAAATCGTCTGGATCTGTTGTGCCGTCATATTTACCCAAACCACTTGGCATCTTGGTCTTGTGCTGGATGGGGGCCTTCGCGATACGCTCGGTGAATTTTGAATGTTTCACCAAGATGGCTGGCCTGTACGGTGTGGTTACATCCACTTGCCCTCTCACTGGTGGGCTGTATGGTGTGTGCAGATCCAGATCGGCTCTGGCTCCAGGCGCCATGTTTACGTGCGCGTGGAGCTGTGAGCCTCCTGCATGAGTATCTCGCGTCTTCCTGACGCTGTGCACTTCTTCATCACTAAACTCAGCGTGTTCAGTGTGAACAGAGTGACCCTCTTCCGGCGCGCGCGCCCTTTTTGTTCCCTGAATGGCTTGCTTGTCAAACGCTAGCCTTTGTGTTAAGTCGGCTAACTTTTTCTGTTTGACCATTTCATTGTACTTGTCCATTAAATGTCGTTGCTCGTTTATGAGCCATTCCTTAGGGTCATTGGTTTCATCTTCTGGACCCATTGGTCCTTCTTGTTTCGTGCCGGCAAGATTTTGTAACGTGAGATCGTCTGGAGGAGTTTCAGTCTGGCCGTGAGGAGTTGTGATGAAGGGACGGTTACTGGTGGTGCGCGTAGAATCACGCGGCCCCCTCAGAAACTGCTGTCCCTCATTAACATCCTCACGTTCAATATCCTCCAGAACTTGATCGACGTTACGAGCACCAGAAACCATGGTGATAATTTGTTTTTTTAGAGATCTGATGAGATCTTGTTGCCGTTGTAACAGTGGATGGCGCCAATGAAGAAGCGTGGATCGACTCACTGGTGGACGATCTACTTTCCTCGGGTGTGATTATGCTATTCCACCGATGGTTCACTGGGATCTGGGTTCTTCCACCTACAAAATGAACAGCACCGTAAACTTACCCCTCAGAAAGGGACAGAGGGGTCCTCTTTGGGGTAACCCTCCGGTGTGAGAATAAGTGTTTGTAGGAGAAGATAATAATATGATTGTAAGGAAATTTGGAGAGTATTGCTTGATATAGCTGAATACTGTGTAGTTGGATGTGACTGTGTGTTCTTTGATGATATTTCCTTGTGGAGTTGATGTGGTATTTATAGTGCTAGGGTTTCCAATGATTGGGCTCAGACCTAATCAGGGCCTTGCTGGCCTCCTCCAATTGCTTTGCGCCACGTGTCCTTGGGGACAACTGGTGCTTTTTCATTAGTTATAATCACGTGGTAGCACATGGTTTATGCTGAGTTGTCCACCTTTCATTGGCAGCTGTCAACATCAGCATATTCTTATTCCTTAAAAAGATACCTTCTGGAAGGTTGTCTGACGTGCACAATCAAGGTTGCCCTAATCCTGATTTGGATAAGGACGAGGTTGATTATGTGCATGTGTGATATGCGCCAATCCTGAGGATGCGCGAGGTCTTCTCTTTATTCTCACGCGCAGATTGTAACACCCCGACCGATGGCGGATTATACATCGGGGCGCCACGTATTGTTTCATTACTCGCGACACTATTTGGGTGTCAATATTTAATAAATACATTTCATTGCGCACGCAGAACACGACATAAAGTAACATAAATCATATTATAACTTAAAATATTTAAATAACATAATTTGTCTTGTTACATTTTAATCTAGGTCCAAACAAAAAGAAAACATCCTACGCGTCCAAGAGATTCCCAAAAGCAGCTACAGCAAACCTGAACATGTGTTAAAATAAAACGTCAACACTTGCGTGTCGGTGAGAAATCAAGTTTAATAGATATAAATAGATAATAACAAACACTGCGCGCAACATGTGCTTAACTGGGGTTTAACATAGGGTGTAATCAGATTATGATCAAGCCTAAATAGATCATAGCTCTAGTTCAATCCGTGCTCCCAATCGAGCACAAAAACAAACAATCAAACGTGCATGTGCTAACAAAACAAGAAAACTGTAAACGATAGGTCTCCCGTGTTCATCTAATGGATCCATGAAAACTTCGGAATAGGCCGAACAAAGCGGTTAATGATTCACACATACAAATAAACAGCCAAGTAAACGTCCATAACACATGGGGTTTTGCGCACATAAATTTCATAAACAAGTTTAAGACTCAAGTTGTACGAACACATGAACATCCCAAAACATTAAAAATAAAAGGGGATTAAGTACGAGATTACTCACTTGTAAACGGTGCGTTGAAAGATAATGCAAGAACCAACTTTTAAACAAGCACAAGTTAACCTATAAATAAGAGGTTATCGGTTTAACGATTGGTTTTTAATGTCTTGAATATATGCAGTAAGTCACTTAAACAAATTATTTAAAAGGAAAAAATTATATATTAATTATTTACCGAGAATCTGGGCAGAACAGAAGAGAAGAAGGAGGCAAAGAGAGGAGTTGGAGGCGCTGAAGATCTCAAGCAGAGGGCAAAGGGAGAGAGATTTGGGGAGTGTTTTAAGTGTAGTGTGTGAAGTGTTAACTAAAATTAGCTTAATTTATAGGAAAAACCCAAGGGAACACAATCCCTTAAAAGAAGGAAAAGATCTTAACAAAGCACAAGAAAACAAAAGCAAAAGATATCAAAGGATATGCCGGCAGCTGCAGGGGATGGGGAAAAGGCTGACAGGTTACAGGTCAAGCATGGGAGGAGTCAGAAAAACACTGTTCAAGACATGCAAAAAGAAGATTTCAAAAGATTATGTCAGTCACCTTTTCTGTCAACCAATAGGATTGGTGCGCATGCTGCGCCGAAAGTGGCTTTTCGGACAGATGTCGGAACTGACCTACAGTGCTCATACAAAAGATAAGATATTTTAAAAGCATACAGGCTGACCTAAACAGAAGAAAAGACTTAAGGTCTAGCGCGAGAAGATTCGAGCGCGCGCGAGGGCGGAGGCAGACAGAGAACAATTCTAAGCGCGCCGCGGGAAGAACTATAATCCTTAGCGCGTCGCGAGAAGAACTACAATCCTTAGCGCGTCGCGGGAAGAACTATAATTCTTAGCGCGCCGCGGGAAGAACTATAATCCTTAGCGCGCTGCGGGAAGAACTACCATTTTTAGCGCGCCGCGGGAAGAACTACAATCCTTAGCGCGCCGCGGGATGAACTACCATTCATAGCGCGCCGCGGGAAGAACTACCATTCTTAGCGCGCTGTGGGAACAGTTCGCCTCGCGTATCGCAGGAACAGTCGGTCTTCGCGCAGGCTTCCTTGTAAGGAGTCTGGCGCGTGGAGCTGCGCAGACATCCTTAGGCGGGAAGAACCAAAGGACAAGCAAAGAGTTAAGAGAAAAAAGGGTTTCAAGGCGCAAGGGTTAAGCAGAGGGGCGGGACGGCGACAAGAGAGAAAAAGGGAGGTGGGACGGCGACAAGAGAGAAGAAGAGGCGGGACGGCGGGAAGAAATTATTATAAGTAATATAAAAATATATATAATTTATTTAATGTTAAATTTACAAAGATTAATAATCAAATTTTAAATCATAAAAAGAATCGGATTCGAAAACGGGTACCTGGATCGGGTCGGATTGGGCAGATGTCACAGTCTCCCCTACTTTAAGAAATTTCGTCCCGAAATTTATCTCGAAGTAGGTTGCGCAGAGAAAAGGTGCGGGTACTTGATCTTCATCTGATCTTCCCTTTCCCAAGTGAACTCGGCTCCGCGCTTGGACTGCCAACGAACTTTGACAATAGGGATGCGACTGCGCTTGGTTTGCTTTACCTCGCGATCCATAATCTCAACAGGCTTCTCAACGAAATGCATAGATTCATCAACTTGAACTTCATCAAGTGGTATGTGGAGGTTCTCGTCAGCTAAACATTTCTTGAGATTGGATACATGGAAAGTTGGATGCACATTGCTGAGTGCGGGCGGCAGGTCCAGTTTGTAGGCAACTTTTCCCACCCTCGCAAGAATCTTGAATGGATCAACATAACGAGGTGCAAGCTTACCTTTCTTCCCAAAGCGGACAACACCCTTCCAGGGCGACACTTTGAGGAGAACAAGATCACCAACTAGAAATTCGAGAGGCTTCCGCCTGCGATCTGCGTAACTCTTCTGTCGGCTTCTGGCAGTCAGCAGATGATCACGGATCTTGGCGATTTTATCGGTTGTCTCTTGAACTAGTTCGGGTCCTGTGATTTGAACTTCACCCACTTCGCTCCAACAAATCGGTGAGCGGCACTTTCGACCGTAAAGTGCTTCAAATGGGGCCATACCAATGCTGGAATGATAGCTGTTATTATAAGAGAACTCGATCAGAGGTAGGTGTGAATCCCAATTACCTCCAAAATCAAGAACACAAGATCGGAGCATATCCTCAAGGGTTTGGATGGTTCGCTCAGACTGTCCGTCAGTCTGAGGATGATATGCAGTACTCATGTCCAAACGAGTTCCTAACGCAGATTGGAGAGATTTCCAAAAGCGAGATATAAAACGGCCATCGCGATCGGATATGATGCTCAAGGGAGTACCATGACGGCAGACAATTTCTTTAACATATAGATGTGCAAGTTGCTCAACACGGTAGGCTTCACGAATGGGCAGAAAGTGGGCAGACTTGGTCAATCGATCCACTATTACCCAAATGCTATCATGTTTGCTTGCGGTCAAGGGTAACTTGGTGATAAAGTCCATTGATATACTTTCCCATTTCCACGTAGGAATTTCAGGTTGTTCGAGCAAACCAGATGGGCGTTGATGTTCAGCTTTTACCTTAGAACAAGTTAGGCATTTAGCTACGAACACAGCAATATCCTTTTTCATACCAGGCCACCAATAAGAAAGGCGCAAATCTTTGTACATTTTGTCAGCACCAGGATGAACGGAATACCGAGTTTTGTGCGCTTCACTTAGTATGACAGAGCGAAGATTCTCATCATTGGGGATCCAGATGCGATTGAGATAACAGAGAATTCCATTCAGGTTAGGGACTAGATGTACTTCTGCGCCACACGCTAACTCAGCGCGAAGGTTGCCTTTGCTGATCGATGCGCGCTGCGCGTCGCGAATGCGCGATTTAAGATCGTTTTGGATCGACGCGAAACGAAGCTGCGTGCGCGGCAAGATACAGTTGAGTTGGCTGGGTTTGCGGCTGAGTGCATCGGCTACCATATTAGCCTTTCCAGGGTGATATCGGATCTCACAATCGTAATCGCTGATGAGTTCGTTCCATCGGCGTTGTCTCATGTTAAGTTCCTTTTGATCAAAAATGTGCTGAAGGCTTTTATGGTCTGTGTATATGATACACTTAGTCCCATAGAGGTAGTGTCTCCAGATTTTTAAGGCAAATACAACAGCACCAAGTTCGAGGTCGTGAGTCGTATAATTCTTTTCATGAATTTTAAGTTGCCTTGACGCGTAAGCGATAACCTTGCCTCGTTGCATAAGTACACAACCGAGACCTTGGTTGGAGGCATCGCAATAAACGACAAAGTCATCAGTACCCTCAGGTAACGCTAGAACAGGAGCTTCGCACAACAATCGCTTGAGTGTTTGGAAGGCTTCTTCTTGCTTCGAGCCCCAAATATACTGTTTGCCTTTGTGCGTTAATGCTGTTAAAGGCAAAGCGATTTTTGAGAAGTTCGAAATGAATCGCCGGTAGTAACCAGCTAAGCCCAAAAAGGAACGGATTTCGGTAGGAGTGGACGGTGTAATCCAGTTCTTGATTGCTTCAATCTTGGATGGGTCGACATGAATACCCATCTTGTTTACAACATGACCAAGAAACTGTACTTCATCCGACCAAAACTCACACTTGGAGAGTTTGGCATAGAGTTGTTCGGTTCGAAGCTTTTGCAACACCAACTGAAGATGTTGTTCATGCTCGGCCTTGGTTTTGGAATATACCAGAACGTCATCGATAAACACGATCACGAATCGGTCCAAGAAAGGCCTACACACCCGGTTCATTAGATCCATGAAGACAGCGGGTGCGTTGGTTAAACCGAAGGGCATGACCAAGAATTCAAAATGACCGTAGCGGGTTCGAAAGGCAGTCTTGGGAATATCCTCTTCACGGATACGCAACTGGTGATAACCAGAACGGAGATCGATCTTGGAGAAACAAGAGGCACCTTGGAGTTGGTCAAAGAGGTCGTCAATACGCGGTAAGGGATACCGGTTCTTAATGGTGAGCTTGTTCAGCTCGCGGTAATCGATACACATGCGAAACGAACCGTCTTTCTTTTTAACGAACAACACCGGAGCACCCCATGGCGAAGAGCTAGGGCGAATGAATCCTTTATCGGTCAACTCTTGAAGTTGACTTGCCAATTCTTGCATCTCAGCGGGTGCAAGACGATAAGGAGATTTGGCTACAGGGGATGCACCAGGGACAAGATCAATACGAAACTCGACTTCCCGAGCGGGAGGTAAACCAGAAAGATCATCGGGGAAGACTTCAGGAAAGTCACGCACGATGGGGATTTCAGAAAGTTTCTTCTTTCCTTCATCGGGTTTGACCACATTAGCTAAGAACGCTACACATTTCTTCCGCAAAAGTCTTCGGGCTTCAGTGCATGACATAAGTTTAAGACCGTTAGATGGTTTCTCGCCGTAGATATGAAGATCTTGACCATTTTCCCGGGGAATGCGAATCAACTTCTTGGCGCAGATTACTTCGGCGCGATTTTGCGAGAGCCAGTCCATTCCAATAATCACATCAAAACTTCCAAGAGGCATGGGAATGAGGTCGATTAGAAAATCATGTTCATTAAGGTTAAGCGTGCAATCTTTGATTACGGAGTTTATTAAAATAGTTTCACCATTAGCCAATTCAACTGAAAAGTTTTCGTTTAAGTTTACTCGCGGTCGCGCAAGTTTTTGTTCAAATGCGCGAGAAATAAAACTTCTATCGGCGCCAGTATCAAAAAGTATAGATGCATATTGTCCGTTAAGTAAAAATGTACCATTAACCACGTCATTATTCGCTTACGCTTGGTGCGCGGTTATATTAAAAGCTCGGCCGCGCGTCACTTGGTTTGAAATTTGGTTAACCGGATTAGCTTGCGTAATTTGTACTTGCAGTCTCGGGCACGCGTTCCGGAAATGACTGGGGTCACCGCAGTTATAGCACGACCTGGGTCGTGGATTAGGGTATGTTGGTTGTGGGTTTAGCGGGTAAGTTGGTGGAGTTTGCGCGATTGGGTTGGCGGGAAGGACTCTACAGTACTCAGCAGTGTGACCATTACGGCCACATCGGTTGCATTGTCAACACGGGGCTTGAGTTGGGTGATGAAGCTTACAGGTTGGGCAAAAGGGTTGGTTTCCTGTGTAAGGTTTCTTAGTTGACGGGGCAGGGAGTGCGGGATTGGTTAAGGCATAGTTATGAACTACAAGGGGTGTTGGGTAGGTTGACAGTGGGTTAAGAGCGTGTACTGGAGGTTGGTAGGCGGGTTGCTGGACAACAAGCGGGTTGGTAAGCGCGTAGGCTTTGCGCCTGCGCTTGAGGTTGTTACGGTTAGAGGGTTCTGGCTTGGTTTCTGTTGGTTCAGGGACAGTCTTGGTGAGTTTGGTCTTTTCGGCTCCCCGCAGGAACAGGGTTCCTGCCCTGACATGGTTGTCGCTGAGCACAGCGGCCAACTCGATGGCGTCAGAGAGGGTTGCTGGGTTCCTGGCCCATACAGAATCTTGAATTTCCATGGGGAGACCCCCAAGAAACTTCTCGATGGCTCGGCGGGAAGGGGTAACTAGGTGTGGGACAAGCAAACTTAGTTCGTGGAAGCGCGTAGCGTACTCGCGCGCTTCGCCACTGTACTGCTTCAAGTTCCAAAATTCCTCCTCAAGGCGCTTTATTTCGTTGGGAGGGCAGAATTCTCTAGTCACAAGTTCCTTGAATTCCTCCCAAAGCATGCTAGAAGCAGCCTCTGCGCCACGCGCATGAGCTACTCCGTTCCACCAAGTAAGCGCCCTTGATTCTAGGACACTTGAGGCGTATAAGGTTCGTCGGTCTGGAGGGCATTGGGTATGGAGGAAGGTGTTCTCAATTTTCTCGAGCCATTGGAGCATTACGGTGGCTCCTTCAAGCCCTGTGAATTTCGGAGGGTTACCCGCATTAAAGGATTTAATATTGTATCTGGAGGGGTTGGTATTGTTTTGGTTTAAGGCTTGGGCTATTGCGGCGGCCATTTCCTGGGAACGTTGCTGCCTACGTCTGCGCGCGGCTTCTCTCCTCTGATGACGGCGAGATAGCGGAGGCATTCTATAAAAGTTTTAGTTTTTGTTAATATCTTTGTATGGGAAATCGTTTTAGCGCAAAGTATATCGTCGTAAAGCTTGTTTCACGGAGTTAAATGCTATCAAATTTTGAAGTAAAATATGAATTTAAATGCAAACTTAATACAGGTAATAAATTCGAATTGAAAATCGACAATTCATGCATCACCATGACTTTCCGAGTTCTCAATTTAAAATATCGAGTAAACGAGCATTGAAGGTTGACAATTCATGTATCACCATGACTTTTCAAATCTTCAATTTAAAATATCGAGCAAATGAATATTGGAGATTGACAATTCATGTATCACCATGACTTTTCAAATCTTCAATTTAAAACATAAAGTTAATGGTAATTGAAAATCAACTATTCATGTACCACCATGACTTCTCGGATTTTCAATCCCCACAACAAACGAATATGCAAGTAAAGAAATAAATTGAGATTTAACAATAAAATCGAAAGATCGCGAATAAAACATGAAATCATGTGCTGCGTATGCGCAAGCATATTTTATAAATATCGAGTAAATAACAATTAGCGCACATACATGAGATATTTCTCATGCGCGAGAAGGGACTCTTAGGTATTCTAGGTCATTACGTCTAACCACCTATCCTAAAGTCACGGAGCTCTGATACCAATCTGTAACACCCCGACCGATGGCGGATTATACATCGGGGCGCCACGTATTGTTTCATTACTCGCGACACTATTTGGGTGTCAATATTTAATAAATACATTTCATTGCGCACGCGCAGAACACGACATAAAGTAACATAAATCATATTATAACTTAAAATATTTAAATAACATAATTTGTCTTGTTACATTTTAATCTAGGTCCAAACAAAAAGAAAACATCCTACGCGTCCAAGAGATTCCCAAAAGCAGCTACAGCAAACCTGAACATGTGTTAAAATAAAACGTCAACACTTGCATGTCGGTGAGAAATCAAGTTTAATAGATATAAATAGATAATAACAAACACTGCGCGCAACATGTGCTTAACTGGGGTTTAACATAGGGTGTAATCAGATTGTGATCAAGCCTAAATAGATCATAGCTCATAGTTCAATCCGTGCTCCCAATCGAGCACAAAAACAAACAATCAAACGTGCATGTGCTAACAAAACAAGAAAACCGTAAACGATAGGTCTCCCGTGTTCATCTAATGGATCCATGAAAACTTCGGAATAGGCCGAACAAAGCGGTTAATGATTCACACATACAAATAAACAGCCAAGTAAACGTCCATAACACATGGGGTTTTGCGCACATAAATTTCATAAACAAGTTTAAGACTCAAGTTGTACGAACACATGAACATCCCAAAACATTAAAAATAAAAGGGGATTAAGTACGAGATTACTCACTTGTAAACGGTGCGTTGAAAGATAATGCAAGAACCAACTTTTAAACAAGCACAAGTTAACCTATAAATAAGAGGTTATCGGTTTAACGATTGGTTTTTAATGTCTTGAATATATGCAGTAAGTCACTTAAACAAATTATTTAAAAGGAAAAAATTATATATTAATTATTTACCGAGAATCTGGGCAGAACAGAAGAGAAGAAGGAGGCAAAGAGAGGAGTTGGAGGCGCTGAAGATCTCAAGCAGAGGGCAAAGGGAGAGAGATTTGGGGAGTGTTTTAAGTGTAGTGTGTGAAGTGTTAACTAAAATTAGCTTAATTTATAGGAAAAACCCAAGGGAACACAATCCCTTAAAAGAAGGAAAAGATCTTAACAAAGCACAAGAAAACAAAAGCAAAAGATATCAAAGGATATGCCGGCAGCTGCAGGGGATGGGGAAAAGGCTGACAGGTTACAGGTCAAGCATGGGAGGAGTCAGAAAAACACTGTTCAAGACATGCAAAAAGAAGATTTCAAAAGATTATGTCAGTCACTTTTTCTGTCAACCAATAGGATTGGTGCGCATGCTGCGCCGAAAGTGGCTTTTCGGACAGATGTCGGAACTGACCTACAGTGCTCATACAAAAGATAAGATATTTTAAAAGCATACAGGCTGACCTAAACAGAAGAAAAGACTTAAGGTCTAGCGCGAGAAGATTCGAGCGCGCGCGAGGGCGGAGGCAGACAGAGAACAATTCTAAGCGCGCCGCGGGAAGAACTATAATCCTTAGCGCGTCGCGAGAAGAACTACAATCCTTAGCGCGTCGCGGGAAGAACTATAATTCTTAGCGCGCCGCGGGAAGAACTATAATCCTTAACGCGCTACGGGAAGAACTACCATTCTTAGCGCGCCGCGGGAAGAACTACAATCCTTAGCGCGCCGCGGGAAGAACTACCATTCTTAGCGCGCCGCGGGAAGAACTACCATTCTTAGCGCGCTGTGGGAACAATTCGCCTCGCGTATCGCAGGAACAGTCGGTCTTCGCACAGGCTTCCTTGTAAGGAGTCTGGCGCGTGGAGCTGCGCAGACATCCTTAGGCGGGAAGAACCAAAGGACAAGCAAAGAGTTAAGAGAAAAAAGGGTTTCAAGGCGCAAGGGTTAAGCAGAGGGGCGGGACGGCGACAAGAGAGAAAAAGGGAGGCGGGACGGCGACAAGAGAGAAGAAGAGGCGGGACGGCGGGAAGAAATTATTATAAGTAATATAAAAATATATATAATTTATTTAATGTTAAATTTACAAAGATTAATAATCAAATTTTAAATCATAAAAAGAATCGGATTCGAAAACGGGTACCTGGGTCGGGTCGGATTGGGCAGATGTCACACAGATGTTTCATGCGCAGATGTGGTATGCACGAGCATGTGATATGCGCCACGCGCATATGTGATGCGTGAGCATATGTGATGCGTGAGCATATGTGATGCCTGAGCATCTGTGGTGCCTGGGCATATGATGCCTGAGCATGTGATGCATGAGCATATGTGATATGCGTGAGCATATGTGATATGCGCCATGCGCATAGGTTTTGGCTTTGTGCCTTCATAATGTCTTGATTTCAAGCCTCTTGTCTATATCTTGTGGGTTGACCCGCCTCGCTCGTTGTTGAGGCGGGTGCATACCTCTTCATAAATTAAGGTGGTCAAACCGAACATTTAACACTTATAAAGAGTGACTGATCAACAAAAATAACCTCAACGGTGGTTAGGCACAAATACACGTGATCTTGCCCGACCAAGAAGATGTTCGCAAGTACATCTTCGTTACAAATTATAAACTAAAATAGAAAAAAGAAAAGAAAAAAAACTCCATACTTTAAGCAAATTTATGGTATTATCAATATATTGTGCACCTATGGTTTTGTAAAACTAAAATCGCTTAGGAGCGTTGGGCCATACGTGGTAGTCTTTTTCAAGCATATAATTGCATGAATAACAATATATAGCCCACTAATATCTATTGAGATATTTTGTGCTATCTTTCGGTCTATAATAACCTTTATAAAGTCACGTGGTAATAGGGTTAGGTAGAAAACTGAATTAACCGAATCGAAACCGAATAAATCGAAAAACCGTATTGAAAAAAACCGAACCGAAGCATTAACCCACGGTTAATTTTTTGTTTTTTTGAAAAACCGAAATTTTTTTGTTTTTTTGAAAAACCGAAATTTCGGTTTCGATTCGGTTATCAATTTTTAAAAAACCGAAAAAAACCGAACCGAACCGATTGATGATGATAAGGATTATCAAGATTATGAGGAATGGACTAAACTACTAAGACAAATATATAAGATGATGAATGAAGATTGGGAGTAAACATTTAATGTTTTTTAATTTTTAAACTCTATTTAGTAACTTTGTATTTGTATAGTTCCACGTAACACATGCCTATTTTTGTTTTTTTGAATTCAATATATATGTGGATTGTGGTACTCTGACACGTTCTTATACAAGGTTAAAATATGCATTTTCATTTTTTAATTTTTTTCCAATGTCAACCCATAATTGAAAAGAAACCGAAAATAACCGAACCGAAACCGAAATTAACCGAAAACCGAAAAACTGGAAAACTGAAAACCGAACGGTTTTGCATATTCAAACAACCGATTACTTCGGTTTTGGTTTGGGTTTTGCCTAATAACCGAACCGAACCGTACTCAGCCCTACACAGTAATAGCGCTCAGAGGTGAAGCCTGGACCTTTTTCTACGGGTTCAGAATCTTTTAGTACTTGGATTTGTTATTATCCGGCTTTAAAATTTTTTGGATCGGGACATGTCCCGTCGGATCGGGTCACATAAAAAATTACAATGTCATTATTGGTCAACTTTCTTTTAAAAAGATCGCCAATAACATTTAAATGTACAAATTCAACACAATCAACACATAATTCTAAACATAAACATATAATTCTATACATAATTTTAAACATAAACATATAATTATAATCAAACATAGACATAAATAATAAATGATAGACATAAACAGTTAAACAAATCTAACCTTGATTTTCTTAAAACTCTATACTGGGTTTGAATGTCGAAATCAAAGATGGATGATTATTACTTTTTTTATTTGGCGAGGGGGGGGGGGGGGGTAAAATCTTGTAAGGCCCAAAACTCGGGCACCTTACTAAAAGTTGGATTTGCGCTTAAACATAACTTAAATATCAGAGTTTACAAAAACTTTTGCGGAATAAAACTACACACAAACACACACACTCACACACACACACACACACATATATATATATATGTGTATATGTATATGTATATAAACTTTCTTTCTAAACAACTCTTTGGATGCCGACACCGTGTGGATAACGTTGCGTGCACTCCAAGCTCCTTTACTTTCTTTAATCAACTACCTGGGTGCATAAAAAAAGTCAGTTACGCTGAGTGAGTTCTAGTTTACGACTCTACTTTATACACCACATAATAATTCTTCACTTTTGACATACTCATATATATATAAATGATACGATTTACTCATCTTACGGTACATACCAACATGACATCTTACTTGCACTGTAAGTACGTAAAGGTTTGCTCTTTCTTATACTTAAGTCCTAACACACGAAAGCACATAGAGGCTTGCCCTTACTAGCACTTAAGATATACAACTTATACACGAAAGCACGTAGAGGCTTGCCCTCGCTAGTACTTACGTGATGTGCTAAAAGTAGTTATATAAAAACACGCTAATCTAGACACTAAGTAATAAATTCTAGACTCTTAAACTTAAATAAACTACTAACCGGCAAGTGAGCCGGTCGACTCTAGTACAGCTAAGTAAGTCCGGATATCGAACCCACGAGACTCTTTAAATTACGTTTACTAGCTAATTAGACTCAACTACAGACACGGCTATATATTTATTATTTTTTTAAGGGGGTTTTACTAATAAACTAATTTTAAACTAATTTAAACTAATTAAGGAAACTAAAGAAGACTAAACTTAGAACTTGTACTTAATTCAGATGATGACAAACAACCACCTAGGCTAGAATCCCCGAAGTTTCAGTTATTAATTAACCGGGAGAATACTTAGTTATGAAACTGGGATCGTAAAATAGACGCTTAAGAGAAAACCCGAACAGGACCCCTGACCCTTCTCAAGAGACACCTATGGATTTCTAATAAGTTTTAATGCACACCGGTATTAAAAATCAAGTTTCCTTATGGTCACCTAATTAATTACAAACTAGTTCCTTTATGCGAAATCATACCTTACAGCGCGGAAATCAAAGGCAGTCTAATATATTCTATTGACTCGACAGACAAAGTTAATCAATCAAACCTAGACGGACTCCTTACGAAGAACTAAATCTAGCAATCCTGATCAACAAAGACCTATCAATAACCTAACACCTTACAACTATATAGGTTAGCAGCACACTTAGGTTTATTTAATTAAATAATATTATTCCTATGATCTTATTCGAAATCAATCATAAAATAGTAAAAAACACAAAGTAGATGACCTAATAGAAACCTATCATAATGACAAACAATAATCAAGGCAACTATGGAATAATAAAACTCAACAAACAATCCTAAGCACGCATATGCATCAATTTAATATAATTAAACCTTTTAATAGTTCATAAAACCATAACGATAAATAAATCCCAAGTCAAAATCAAATATCAACAAAGGTTCATCATAAGCCTAGGCAGTCTATATAGTTTAGCCTAGCATGGTAAAATCAAACAAAACAATAATAAAGGAATTCATGGTGAAAAATAAAGGAAACGAAAGATTAAAGGTGATAAAACCCGTGGTCTTCGTTCTTGATTAATATGCTCACCACCGTATGATTCCAAGCCTCCAAAACCTCCAAAAGATCACTTCTAGAGCTCCCAATTTCGTCCCAAATGGTTGGTGGCTTCAGATTATTCAGGTTATGATTAGGGTTAAGTTTATGGGTGTTTATATAGACTTTCAAGGCCCATAAACTTAAAATTAGTAGAAGATTCTGGAAATCTGAGCCCATAAATTTAATACTTGTAGAAGATTCTAGAAATCTTAGCCTATAAACTTAATATTTGTAGAAGATTCTAGAAAACTGAGCCCAAAGTGCCGCGCGACGGGTCTTCTCCCACTTTGCTTATTTTTGCCCTCTTTTTGACATGATTGTAACCAGGAACCTAAAATATTCAAATGAATTAGTAATATACAAATTCTAATAAAAACCGAACGAAAACTAATAAAATATTATATTAAATATACAAGGGATTTATATATATTTAGCCTTATATCATTACGCCACACAACTTATAATGAAAGCACATAGAGGCTTGCCATCACTATTACTTAAGCCACACAACTTATAAACGAAAGCACGTAGAGGCTTGCCTTCACTAGTATTTACGCCACACAACTTATAAATGAAAGCACGCAGAGGCTTGCTGATGTGGTCTAGAATATACATATTACTATGTATATCTATATCTATATATCTATTAAAAAAATTCATTTTGCTCAATTCTTATTGGTTTCATTCACTAATTCCCATATATATCTTAAAATCTTAGAACTTATTACCATTTAAATAGTTTAAAATTAAATTCAATATACCTTTGTAACTGTTTTTCTTTACCCTAAATTCTAACCCTAGAAATTCTCTGAAATTAAATCTCAACATTATAACATAACAGTTATAGTGCAGCTTCTCTCTACGCTCCCACTCATTTTCTCACGCTGATTCATCTTCTTCTTCTTCTTCTTCTTCTTCCCTATAATTCCCATTCACAACACCTTGTTCCTTAAATCGTGATGCCCACCATCAATTCTTAGTCTCTTCCAATTCATTCAATTAACAAACAGGTAATGGTTCTTATTAGCTCTATTCTTTTACTTTTCCAAACCCTAAATTCAATCTTCTGATCATCGATCAATTAGCCAATGATTTATGTCGCTTACATTTTTGCTGCATAAGTTTCATATTTTCTTACTTGTATTTGTTATTTTACTGATTTTCATTCCTTTTAGTTCAATCAGGTACATGGTTTTTAACAAACATAACATTATTCATGGGCACCATGTTAGGGTTTCTTTATTTTCTAGCTCTTTTTTTTTAAATCAAGAAATCTATATCTTTATTAAAGAAATAGAGTTTTTGGATACATGCCTATTTTCTATTGGTCCGTTTGAGTAGTCTTCATAAATATTAAGCATCCTATATATGATTTATTGGTAATATAATAATTAAAAAATAAATAAATATTAAATTACCAAAACAAAAGGTTATAAATATTTAAATTATGATCATTAATGGGTGTCTTAATTTAAGGAAATAGTTTAATAGGTGAAAATCATTTAAAGAAGTTTGACCACCGTTTATTTTGTCAACCGTTTTACTTGGTAGTCAAATATTTTAATTGTCACATCAATTGAGATCATTCGGTTTCAATTATTCAAGAAGGTATTATGTATATATGTATATCATATTATTACATGGTTCTAACTTATTCATTTTTCTTTTTACCCTTTTCAGAAATTAAACCAAGTTTGTATAACCGATTTCCAGTTGTTGTCCAAACCAGGTCAGCTCCATTGCAGGTGCCATTTCGGGACCTTAACCATTTTTTTGTATGTTTTTTTGTTCATAAGTTACATAACATCATAATGGATTTTATGTTTTTTGGAACTTACTGAAATCTTTTGATATGGTTTTCTGGATGGTTTGCTGATAAAATAGTGATTTATAACAACCAGGTCAGCTGCATTGCGGTTGTCGTTTTGGCACCATAACCATTTTGCTTTTGTATGATTTTTGGTCAAAACTTACATATAACATCATAATGGATTTTATGTAATTTTTATAGAATTTTCTGAAATTGTTGATATGATTTTGTGGGTGTTCTGTTAATAAAATAGAGATTCAGCAATATGTTTAATAATGTCGTAAGGAGTCACTGTCACACCTTGACCAATGAAGGCGGAAACGTCGAGGGGCGCGACATGATTGCTCATTGCACAACGACACTATAAAGTTACAATATTTAAACAACTCATTTAAATCCATATCATCATAAATAACACAACAATTGTTCATACAAAATGCCAAATAGATAGATAAACAAATAACTTGTTCTTTCATTTTCTAATATCCTAAAGCCAAGATGATAAGTTTCTTCAAGTAATCCAATCAAGCTAACATCAAACCTGTAACATTGCATAAAATAGAGTTTGTCAACACAAAGGTTGGTGAGCAATTTTCATAGTTTTGGACAATAAGTATATAGTATGAAATCCACAACTAGTATATGAAAACAATAAATAATAGCAACAATTTAGATAATAAAACCGTCAATAAGAATACATTGACGACAATAATGAAATCGTCAATAAAAATACATTGACGACACCTTTCTATATGGGGATACCATACATACTCGGAATTAACGTATGATCATACTTTGATGAGGCTACCCGCCTTAGCATTCAAGAATTTGCACATAATCATGTAAAGCATATAACACCAAATCGAGCATTTATTTAAGTAAACATATACAATAAGTGTTGTGGTTTAAGACTCAAGTATAAATCATTTGAATTTGAAAAGTATGCAATGCCACCCCCAAAATGAAAGATGGAAAACGGGGAATGAGAAAGTACTCACATTAACAAGTAACTTGAAAGATAGTGTCGTGAATAATCAAAGAGATCGGTTTAACGAGCAAGACCTATATTAAACGGGTCTTGTGTTAGTAGGTAGTCTTGGAAAGGTTTAAAATAAAATACATGACAAATAAAGTAAATAAATAAAGTTTAGGGTTTAAAATGTAAATATTTGAGAAATAAAAGAAACGAGTTTTGTAAAATAAGTTTACTCGAAACCGGGTCTCGGTATTCTATTCATTAGTTTTTTATTTTTTACTCAACCTATGTTAAGTAATAATGTGGGTTAAAATGCAATATTGCAAAAACCTTGGTTATAAGAATACCAAAACGAGTTTTAAACGAGTGTTCGAGTTTGTCGGTTCGAGACTTGATAATTGACCAAGCTCAAAGTTAACTTCCCAAAATAATAAATGTTGTGAGATAACTCCATAAAAATCAAAATAAACTTAACCACGATTGTAGTTCTATTGTGAAGAACCTTAACGTTCGTTAAGCGAGTATACGACTTTATCGGTCCGAACTTGTTATAAGATCAAGTTGGTTACCGACATGCCAAGTATGTTTAGAAATTAACTAAACTTGATTTAAAATATAATCTTGAAGAAAAATATGAGTTTTGGTGGCTAAAAACACACTTGTGTGTCTTAAGCGAGTGAACTCGGTTTAGTTCGGTTTTTTTGGTTCGGTCCTTGACTCGAAATAAGACCGATGATGGTTACCACATACCCAATTACCATGGAACTTGTAAAATAACTTATAAATAATAATACTCAAGTTTTACATTCAAAAAGTTAACAATAAAGCTTTTAAACAAAAGTTCGGTTTTTGGGTCGGTTCTCAACTCGGGATGAAACCGAGGCTAGTCACCACATACCCAATACCATGGAACTTGACAAATATGAACAATAAACTAAAATATGCAGAAGTTAAGCAAATATAACAAGTTATATGGTTAGATTTGTTAAATATATAAACAAGGACTACAAAGTCCTCCATGTAACCTTGCCTTACTAGCCCGACATTTCAACCGGCCGAGACCGGAGAAATGAAAGACTGAAGGTAAACAAGGAGTGTATATTATATATATGTTGTAACATCGAGCTTAAAGTATTGAGAAGTTAGTTAAAATGAAAGATTAGCTTATGAAGAACAACCTTAGAATTCAAGAATTTGAGAGAGAAATGAGGAAATGAGCAAGCACAAATGAAGAAGATGGGTGTGTATATATAGGGTAAGTTGAATGGGTCTTTCATAAAGGGTGTTGCATGAAAATGGGTTGGTTATAGACCCAAGAAAGCACAAACTATAAATGGGTCCTTTAAGTCTCCATTTTGGTAGTTTTAGTCCATTGAGTTCGTTTTGAGCGTTTTCGGGGCATTTTAAGAACCGAAAAGGGTGTTTTTTTTAGATCCAACAAATATGTAACATAAAATTCATCATTTTGATAATATCAAAAGGTTCGGGATACAAAACGGGTCAGGTTTACATTAAGAATACAAATATAAAATAACCCGAAATTGACAAATGTCACAGTCACTGTATGCATGATTAACCAAATGATAACGGGTCAATAGTGTGGACGTATAATATCTTTAGTGTAGTTAGTGTGATATGTTTATTTAAAAAAAATATATGCATATGAGATGTAGAGATTGATTTTTGACCTTTTGTATGATTTGGATTATATGGAATCAGGTTATGAATTTGGTACATTATGTGTTAACTTTACTTGGTTGTGTTCATGTTAATTAGAAGGAGGTACGGGAAGCTCAGGATCCAATGGGCAAGTTACGATGCAGAAAATGGAAATTTGGGTCCACATATAGACGGCATAGCCTAGACCAACTTTAACGTAATTTAAGTTTGTATATATTAGTTACCTGAAGACACGGTTTTTACACGTGACGAACTTTATGTAGCTTTGTCAAGAGTAAATAATAGCGATGATCTTAAAATGCTTATTTTAAATAAGCAAGGTAAAGTTACAAACAAAACAAACAACAAATGTTGTTTATAAAAATTTGGTAGTTTATTAAGTTTATATTTTAAAACTTTTAAATTTGCTTTGTAAACGTTCTATTATGTAATGTCATTTTTTAAAAGTTTTATGTCTTTTAAGATTATGTTTCTGTTTTAATATGACTTGCAGTTATAAAACATTTTGTCTCAAAAATACATATTAATATATATATGTGTGTGTGTGTGTGTGTGTGTGTGTCAGTGTGTGTGCTATGTCTTTTTTTTGTAAATTTGTGTTTAAGTACTTTGTTTACATACAAATCTGAATTGCAATTATATCAAATAATTCTCTCAACAAATATATAGCAAACACTTGTCATCTTAAATCATGTCTTTAGTTGTCGATTTTTATATTTCCACCCGTGTCGTACACGGGTTAATAACCTATAACCTAGTATATATTAAAAAAATTCATTTTCCTTCCATTCTTATTGGTCCATTACCATAATTTCCTAAAATACTAAGTCATCTTAGAATTTCTTGATAATAAAATAAATCAAAAATAAATTAAATTGCATTCAATTACCATGATATCAATTTGTCGGTTTCATTTTTTCAGCACCTTCATTTTTGTTCTATTCTCTTGTTGTTACAAACACAAAATTCGCCCTTTCTACAAACATCAAATGATCATCTAAGATTTCATACAATCTATGTGATAATTAATTGTAACCCAATTCACAGTCGATCTCTTTTCATCAACTACTCATAATCGGTTTCGGTATGTTCTCCTTATTATTATTATTATTATTATTATTCATGGGTTATTCATCTCTGCTTTAATCTCTCACACCCTCTGTTGATGTTTATGTCATCGTCGGTATCTTGCTTTTAGGGCTTCATTATTTGATTTTATATTTTATTTTATTTTTTTGTGATTTTATTCTCATAATACTGTCTATTAAAAAACAGAGATTGAAGGGTGAATGGAATAAAATCAGGAACATTTTCTTCTTGTGATGTTGACGTAGATTCGAAGAACAAATAGAAGAAGTTACAAAAACTTCATCATGTGTATGCTAATTGCTTTGTAACCTTGAACAATTTTTTTCCTTCAATTAACTATATTGACAAATTTACTGATTTTGTTGTTTGAAGAAAATATGAAGAGCCATTCTACCAAGTGTTTAGGAATTTTGTTTCATCACAAACCATATTTACATAAAATCAGAGGTTAAATTTCTTTAATTACTTCACCTTTTTTTAGCTAATCATTAGGGTATTTTAGTTATGCAGTTTTGCAGGTTATGAAAATTGATTGACATGAATCATGTCAAATATGAAGGATATATATATATATATATATATATATATATGGCTAATCATTTTAATTATGTCAAATATGGCTCAAAACGCACTACTATAAAAAATGCTTTTAATGACACGCGCACTATGACATGCAAATGTGTGAGTCATTATAAAAATGTCATATTTTTAAAAATATTAGGCCTGTAAACGAACCGAACGTTCGGTGAACATTCGTGAACCGTTTGGCGGGAAGTTCGTTTATTTAATAAACGAACGAACATGAACAAAAAATAAAATTAAACGAACAAACATGAACACATGTTCCGTTCGTTCATTTATGTTCATGAACGTTTGTTTATGTTTGTTTATGTCTGTTTATTTATGTACGTTTATGTATTAATAGAAAATAATTAAATATTATATGGATAAGTCATCTGTATTGTTAATTTGTGTTCATTTATGTGTTCTCGTTTAAGTTCGTTTATACTTATGTTTATTTATATTTGTTCATACATGTTCATTTATCTTTGTTCAGTTATGTTCGTTTAGATTTTAAACAAACGAACACAAATGTCTATTTTTAAATAAACGAACATGAACATCAATATTTGTTCGATCAGTGTTCGTGTTCTTTTAAAGTTAAATGAACGAACACGAACATAACCTTGTTCGTTTTCATTCGATTCGTTTACAGGTTTTCATTATTTACATTGATGAATACATTGGTCTTAATCTCTAGGCTCTGCCGATTTTATTTGTGTTCGTGAACGCATTAATTTCCTTAATGAACGAACACGAACATAAAATCTTGTTTGGTAAGCGTTCGTGAACACATTTTTTCCATAACGAACGAACATGAATAAGGCCTTGTTCGTGTTCGTTCGGTTCGTTTACAGCCCTAAAAAATATGAAAGATTTATGACGTGTATTTTTGTGTGTCATGAATTCAATGTCAACGAAACAAAAAATAAGATTATGCGTGTCGCCTATATTTTAAAATATTTATAACAAACCTTAACCCTAATTTAATAAGGGGAGGGGAAGGAAAAGAAAGTAGGAGAGAAAAGAAATGATATGAAAGGTTTTATTTTGTGTTCCCGAGTTTAACGGGATGGAAAGGAAAACCAAGGAATTTAAATATTTTATGTGTTCCCGAGTTTAGAGGAAAAGAAAAGAAAGTTATAATTTTACTATTATACCCTTTAAATAAAACTAAAATAGAAAAAACATGAGATAACATTCGTTGGCTCTTCTCGTTAACAAAATTTGGTCAATCAAATGACACTTTGATCAAATTACAGTATCTCACTTTTGAGCATAACTCAAGTCTGGCAACTTCATAATTTTTCCTCAATAAAGTATTTCACATTAACTTCAAGTCCCACAACAAAAATATTCTCATATATTGGTAGTCAGCCAAGAAAATAAAAACCTGCACAGGAAGCTTTTTGAAGAGTTATCTGAACAAAAATAAGCCATCTCACCACACATGGATAACCAAAAAAGCACCAAAGATGTATTCTTTTAGTTTAGAGTTAAAGGTTAAAGATTTATACGGTTAAACGGGTCGTAAATATTTAAAACTATTAAATGAGTCGGATATGTTCTGTTGGTTGAACTGCTTCTGCACATTTTATACCAAAGCTGCTGTCAATATTAACAGGGATGCAAAATCCGAATTGACACCGAGCTTGGCTCGTTTAACTTACATAGAGCTCGAGCATGGCTCGTTTTGATCTTTATTTCTAAAGCCCGAGCTTGGCTCGTGAGGAGTTGTTTAAGCTCGAGCTCGGCTCAGGCTCAGCTCGTTTACTGTTTATTATTTAATTTTCATATTTATAACTATTTATATATTTTATTTTGCAGTTGTAATTTTATATATAACACTATATATATATATATATATATATATAACATTTAGTTTTTTTTTCATAACTTTTAGAACCTAAAATACATTTTAAGATGCTGCACATTCTAAACCACAAGCTGCATCTGCACATTTTATACCAAGCTACTGCCAATATTACTAGGGATGCAAAATTCGAACCGACATCGAGCTTGACTCGTTTAACTTACATAGAGCTCGAGCTCGACTCGTTTAACTTACATAGAGCTCGAGCCTGGCTCGTTTCGCTCTTTATTTCTAATACATTCGTACTTCATTCACTTTTGGAACAACTGAGCTTCTGTTCATAGACCTTGGAAGCATTCTATGTCAATGTAATACACAGAATGGTATTATCCATCCCTTATGTTCACATGGTTTAATATATAAATGCCAATTTAATGCATAGCATTCTATGTCAATTTAATACATAAATGAGCTTCTGAAACACTTTATTATCCATCTCTTCTGTTCACATCTAATACATTGTTTTTTTATTATTTTGACATACGAATAAAGATTCACCAACAACAAACATATACCATGAAAGATTTAATAACTTCATGCTGCATTCTATGTCAATTAGATAAAATTATATTAATTCGATAACTTGAATATATATCATCAGATTAGGGCAAAACATGGAAAACTAGATTAGGAAGGAAGCTAACCTGATTCAGGATGAAGTTTGATTCTAGGAAGATGTTCAATTGCTCTGCAGATGTATATTTGCGCCAAAGAAAACTGCTGTAGTCGTGAGACATCGTGGGGTAATTTAGGAATTGATAAAAGTCTTTCTTTTTGTTATGCGTAGATATCTGTTTGATCAAGATATTGGTTTAGAAATTAGTCAAGGACTGATATTTTTCCCCCCTTGAAGAAAGTTGTAGGTGTTTGCACACCAACTGTTTGTTTTAATGCCTCAATGGGAGATACTTTTTTATGTTAGCACTCAAGTGTACCTGGAGCCCATAGCCTAAGCTCTTCTACTCATATTTACACTTTTAAGTTACTAACTCAATTAAATCTCACTACAACCTGTTAGTTTTCTTTTGAGTTTTATATTATGCTTTAATAATTAGTTGTATTTTACATCAACGATATTGTTATCGTGTGCTTAATTTGATTGAAAAGCCTGAAATAGCATATTAGATTAATTCTATTTGGTTTGATAATTAAAACCTGATTTCAAACATCTTTATCTTTTTTGCATTAGTAAATGTTTGATCAGTCCTTGTAAATTTGAAAATTAATAGGTTGAGGAAAATAAAATTGAATACATTATTTATTGAAACATTTTTAGCTGTATGCTTGTATATAACGTCTCGATAAATTTCAAACCATGAAACCAAACCGTTAGTAGCGGTTTGGTTCTATTTGAAGTTTAAACGGTTCATTTTGGTTTTTGATTACAAAAACCGTTACCAACGGTTTGGCTCACGGTTTAACCCCAAAAGCCGTCATAACCGGATCTGAACACCCTTATTTCCTGGAAAAGATTGAATATAACAAGAGAAAATTATAGATGAACGGGGCTCAAACAATACCAAAACTATGAAAATGTCCTCTTATCGAGTGATGCAGTCGATAAGGTAGAACCTTGTTGCTTGTATATATATAAAAATGATTACTGTCCACTTTTAATTTCGTTGCAATTTTTTTATGCTTGCAGATATGCAAACAAAAGCCAAATGGTGGTAACTACTACGAGTTTTTCATAACTCAAGAGAAGTGCAGTTCCTCATTTTTAGGTTTGTTTTGTTGCATTATGTTCGTTCAATCATTTCAAATGTGTATTTTCAAACCGCATGTATTGTGTATAGTTAAGGAATATGGTACGGGCCACCTCAAAGAATGATGTGTATCTCATGTCTGACCACTCGATCATGCACCAGTCATTATTATCACAAAACTTAACAGAAATCCTTAATTTCTCTAGGCACGTAGCAGTTAGTACCTATTGAGGTACTTTATTTTTATTGTAAAATCTTTAGGAGATTTTGTTGCGCTGATATGCTTATTTTGGGTCCACAGAAACATGTTGGAAGGATTTACACAAACTCATATTATTACATTTGCAGTCAATGGTGGGTTTCAAGGAGAGCTTGCATGTAAGGTAATTTGGTCATACAAAACTTGCTTCTTTTGTCAAAATTATAATTTATTATATTTTCTGCTTGTGTTATTAAAGGATACAGAAATTGGATAAACAAGTTGGAGTTGGCTTTTGTACAAATGCTATTGAGATATACGATGGCTTGAGGTACTTATGAATTACGATGTGTATATATGTATTACAAGTCATATTATTGTCAGCGTGAGACATGAGTGAGAGTTGAGTGTGATAACTATTTTATAATATTTGTCACCTCTGCAGCGGCTCACGCCTCATAACTTTTTTATGTATATTACATGGCGTCTTAGGTAGCGGCGGAATGCGTTTCATGGCATCAAACAATGATTCTGGTGCGCGGGATTATGATATGCATGGATTTCAAATATGAAGATGTTAGTTCGGGTTGTAATAGTAAAGACGTTAGTTTGGGAAGTTATTGAATATTACTGTTATTTTTATACATGTATAAATTTGTAGTAAACTTTTTTGTTTACTTGAAACATGTTTTGTATATTTGAAAGGTGCTTTTTGCATTTGAATTGGGTTTTATATAATATTTTCATTGCATTTTCTAGAAATTATTCGGTTCTATAATATTATGAGAATTTAATTACATTAATGCAAAAATTAGTAATTTTACAAAAAAAAAAAACAATATATATATTTTCAGAGAACACCTAAAACTATGACACGCATAAATGCATGTCATATATGCATGTCGTAAATGTGAGTCATAAAAGTGTGTCATAAATGCGTGTCATGAGACATGACACGCAAATGTATGTCATATTCATTTTATGACTGGGCTATCATTGACAGACATTTGTGTGTCATCTGTGTCCTTTAATAACACGCATTGCGTGTCATTAAAGCCATTTTTTCTAGTAGTGATGGGTCATTTGTGTAAAAAAATATCGGTTTGGTTCGGGTTAAAACGAGCAATTTTAAAAAATTATTTGTTTGGTTCGGCTCAAAACAGGCCACTTTATAATGGTATCACTTCTGTAGCACTTTCTGATCTAGCCAAAAATAAAAATAGCATTGTCAACACCCTGATAATTTATATAATTATTATAATATTTATTATGTATATGCTTTGTGTTCTTTCAGGAGATAACAAGTAGCATACACTACAGTCAAAATGTCAACATCCTTTATAATCAAGCATAAACATGTTTATATTAACATTACTAATTATAGTTAGTTCTTTTGTGTTTGCCTTTTTCTTATTATTCTAAAATATTACTTATTAGTAGTTGTTCCGATTTAGTAAGAGAAAGTAAAGGAAGGAATCTACCTAATACTATTAAACTAACATCTTTTTTAGACACTTGGCATGTTTCTTTTGCTATATTGTTAGAGTTTCCATATATACTAAGCTATATTATAATATCTTTATAATTAAATAATTTAAAACTGAATAATTATATTTTCTGGACGACCTGCATCTCTTTTTAATAACCCGGATCATCGATTCAAGTTAATCGAATCTACCTTTTAAATTTAAAAAAATGTTCGACTATTAATAACAATAATAATTACATAAATTATAGGTTTCAACTCTTCTATTCTTGTTGCGTCTTTATGAAATCATTTTTACATTAAAAACCGTTTGACTGTTAATAACAATATTAACTAGATTAACTTTCAAATTTCAAATTTATGTGCCAACTGATTACCTTGAATGAAATTGAGAATAACTTTCATTTTTAAATTAACTAACAAAAAATATTTATGTTATTACTCCTCTCTATATACTTTTAGTTTTACATAATAAATTTCACACCACATCTTTTTATCTATCAAATTCTGCAATTTCGTATTTCTTTGTAAGTTTCATTTGTATTACTCAAATTATTTCATTCATTCATATTATTGATATCGTTCATATATTTTAATTATTATCAATTAAATACTTTGTTTGCATTCTTATTATTTTATTACAAACAACACAATGGAGCCAAAAAAAAAATACAACCATGTTTAATAAGTTGGATACGCTTAAGAATGATTGTTTTCTCAAGGTCTGTATATTGAAGTTATTGCGTCTAAAGGCCAATAACAAACCTGGTGAATGTTGATGAAGAAGCGATGTTTGGCACCTTAAAGGTTGATATGTGATGGACGTTGGAGGCTCAAAATAAATGCAACACCTGAAGACCTTTTTTTTTTGCCTTTTAGTTTTAGTGTGTTTTGTTTTCTAAGACAATTTCTTCATGTTTCCAATTTGGTTTGATTTGCGTTAGATTTTTATATATCGTCTAAATTTATGGTTTGCTTTATAATTTAGTTATTTTATATTCTAAGGTAATACGTCAAAATCTAAGTCTTTAACATACCCGGTGTTTGGAAAAGTAAATGCTTTTTAAATTTGTTATACTTAATTGTTTTAATTATCTTACTTTTCAAAACATACTTTTATAACATTTGCATTTTGTTATCTTTTTTGTGTGTTAAAAATTAGATTACCCATGGTATATGATTTTCCAAATCATTAATAATATTAAACATTTTATTAAAATCAATATAGTGATCACCTCGATTATTTGTACTCAACATGTTATCTACTATTTGTTAATCAATAAAAAAAATTTTATATTCACAAAAACCATGAGTAACGAAAATGGATTATTTATCAACTATAAGGTGTGATGTTTATAACAAATTTTTAATTCATGTTGGTTAAATATATAGTCCATTGAGCCTTAGTCAATTTTTCTTATCAAACGTCTCTTTGATTTCCTGGTTGAATATGAATGAGGGGTCATGGTAGACACATGCCTTGCTTTACGCTTGCTACACACTTATTAGTTTATGAATTTTAATTTTTTAACTTTTAATTGTGTTTCTAAATATTGTACTTCGTATCTTATTTTGGTTTATCTTTATGTCTGACAATAATTTCCTTTCGTACCAGTATTATTTACAACTAAATATCATGTTGTCGTCCTAGAAAACGTATAACAAATTACAATATAATATAAAATTATATATGTTTGTTAGACGATTTCTATACATCCACCCGTGTCGTACACGAGTCAATAACCTAGTTCCCTACTATTTTAAGTACTCTTAAGCTAGGCTTTTATTGAATATTATTCATAATTGGTTCATATTTAAAGTTTAAAGAGTTTCAAAAGACATCGAGCTAAAAAGATATATAATTTATAGACAAAATGGTAAAAGACGTCCTTTACGGTTGGCCTGGTTTTCATTAGACGTCCTTTAATGAAAGAAATAGCAAAAGACATATATCATGTTTCAAATTCCTTTCACATTACGTCCTTTGGCACTAACCCAGTTAATTTTTTTTGTTAAATCTGGTCATGTGCCTTGCACATGAGGGTAAATTCGTCTTTCTACTCGTTAAGGGACTATTTGTGTAGATTATTTAAAGTTTAAGCCATGATAAAAATATACTCTCTCTCTCTCTCTCTCTCTCTCTCTCTCTCTCTTGCTTTCAACCTGCAAATCCCCAATCAAACCCTAAGACACAAATCCAAATTCCCCCTAATTCTATTACAATTAAAGACCCAACCAGTCCCCAAATCAAACACACAACTTCCAAACAATTAACCTTTCGGTTCATACAATCGATTATTAATAACAATAACAACCACATATAATAATAATAATAATAATAATAATAATAATAATAATAAAAATAATAATAATAAACCTGATTAATTAACCAGAAGCAGCAACCGATCCAACAATCGGATACTTAGCTTCGAACTTCTTCTCCCAGTCATCGAGAACACCGGTCTCCTTCTCCGTTAGTCCATCGAGCGATCCAATAACATCCTCTTCGTCCTTGCTCATCTTGGCTAGGGCTCTGCTGGCGTCTTTGCATGCGAAGATGGCGTAGGAGCCGCCTGGGCCGTAGAAGGATCTGCCGGTGGTGACATCGAAGATGCGGCCCTTGATGGCGACGTATATGGGTTTGGAGGAATCGGTGCCGTCGTATTGCTTCAGCTTGTTGAGTGTCAGATCTGTTTTACCATAAACGAATATTTCAGATCTGCTTTACCATAAACGACTATTTATCTTTGACCACCAACCCACGACGGCCACCACTATGCTCGTTTCAGGCGGTGCAGGAATTTGGATTTGTGTCTTAGGGTTTAATTGGGGATTTGCAGGTTGAAAGCAAGAGAGAGAGAGAGAGTGTTTTTTAAAAGGCCGACTCTTTAGTCTAATTACATAAATAGTCTTTAAAAAGGTAAAATGACCACACTGTTCTCATGTGCAAGGCACATGACCAGATTTAACAAAAAAAATTAACTAGGTTAGTGCCAAATGACGTAACGTGAAAGAAATTTGAAACATAATATATGTCTTTTGCTATTTCTTTCATTAAAGGACGTCTAATGAAAATCAGGCCAAACGTAAAGGACGTCTTTTGCCATTTTGTCTAATTTATATTAAAAGAAACTTGGTATAAAGAATTAAAAATAAATTGAATTTTGATATCACATCGTACTTCATGCCTTAAATATTTATATGTGAATTAAGAAAATAACTTAAATGATGATACTAAAGTTAAATGAAAAAAAAAATCGGTGGTTTATTAATATTAGTTAACTAAATTTATTTGTTTTACTTAGATATTAAAAAAAAGAACAAAGGAAAGGTTGGAGGCTTGGAGCTAGAAATGTTCAAAACGGTTTGGGACTGAACCGGTTCCTAACCGGTTCCTATATTCAAAACCCCATTTGAAACCGGTTCTAGACTTGAACAGGTTAGGGAACCGAACCGGTTCTCCCACCCTCGGACCCCTAACCTATGGAACCGGTTCTTACCGGTTCCTAAACCTGTTCCTGCACTGTAACCGGTTCCAACCAGTTACAGTGTAAATTTTTTTTTTTTTTTCGTTTTTCGTTTGCGATTTGGATTCTAAACTACGATTCGTATTTGTATAGCATGAAAAATAAACAAAACAATTAACATAAAATTCATTTTATTTACTTTAAGAAGTTCAAAAAAAAAGGTTACATGTTTTAAAATCTTCAAAAAAAACTAACAAAACATTAAACTTATAAATATAAAGTTGTGACATATTGTTTCTAGAAAAGCCTTCTTGTTCGTCGTAATTATTGAGCGGCGACTTCTTCCTCGGAATTACTTGTAAAAATGCCTTCTTGTTCGTCGTGCACTCGAACATCAAGTGGTGTTTCATCTTCGAGAGTGGTTAAGTGTTGAATACGATCGATTGAGTCCAAGTGATCCTTTAAGCAAATGCACATCTCCACCGACTCCGAATTTAGTCTTGTTCTTCTCATCGATATTACCCTGCCAGTAAGAGAAAAAGCGGATTCCGAAGCTACCGTAGAAGCTTGGACGGTTAGTAAATCACGGGCCATGGTGGCAAGAATCGGAAACTCGGTTTCCTTTACCTTTCACCAAGCCAAAACATCAAAAGTGCCATATTCCTCTTCGGATAAACCGGTAGAGTAATCATTTGCACTATACCTTCCTAGTTCGCTTGAAGGGGTGTTACCCCTTTGTTTTTTAGCCGTTACGTTGCGAACGGTGTTCATAAGGCTAATCATGGGATCTCGTACTCTAGTAGCACTTAAACTTGATGAAGACCCCCCCGGCATAGGCATGTGTATGTTTGACCCATATTTATTTAAATAAAAGTCATACATAAATTTAAAATTCAAGTTAAAATAATTTTTTGCCTCTGTTGAAAAGTTTGGGTCAATTTCATGCATATCTAAGGCTGAAAAAATTTCGTCTATCACACATTCAACCCCCGTAACATTTAACATTGGGTTTAAAGCGGCGGCGCAAGTAAAAACCGGTGGCAATTCAAGAAAGTATTTTTTTAATTTAAACTTCATTGGTAATATGATGTTTGAAAACATTGGACTTTTATTTTCAAATTCTTTAAGATTGTTAACCATTAAAAATAACTCCGAAAGAACCAAGGGACTTGTCGGATAATACGTTCCCGATAGTTTCGTAGTTGATGTTTTAAAAACTTCAAGAAAAGTCGATAAGTCATTGATAATTTCCCATTTCTCATTTGAAAAGGGGATTGCCAAATCATTCTCGGCAAGACTAGAATGAAACATTTGTAAAGTTTCTCTTTGTTCCAAAGCACTTTGAAACATTATGCAAGTGGAATTCCATCGATGAGGTACATCCCAATTAGCTCCCAAAGCTTTTCTTCCCGTATCTTTACAAAATTTTCTATAATCCATTTGTCTTTTTTTACTTTTATTAAAAACTTCATGTATCATTAGTCTAAAATCGTTTATAACCGATGTAACCTCATCCGAAGCAAGTCCGTCTTGCACGATTAAATTAATGATATGTGCAACACACCTTGAGTGAAAAAATACACCATTGCAAATCGGCGTATATTTTAATTTTAATTTATCAACCGCCGATGTATTATTCGACGCGTTATCAAATGCCATTGAAAATATTTTATTTTCTAGTTTATAAGTTTTTATATCATAATCTAAAATTTCAAACAAATTATCTCCCGTATGTGGATACTCAAAGAGTTCGAAAGCAAAGGTGCGTTTCATCATTTCCCACGATGACGGGTCTACCCAATGAGCGGTGACACAAAGATAAGATTCGGGTAGACCATGTGGAGCCGACCAAACATCACTAGTTAAGTTTATTCCCGTATTTATATTTTCAAAATATGCAATTAGTACCTCTTTGGCCTTCTTCCACAATTTTAAACAATAACGTTTAAGAGTATGACGACTTACGTGAGTGTATTGTGGTTGAAGCGTATCTCGAATCATGGCGGTTAAGCGAGGGTTGTCGAAGTGGCTAAACGGCAAAGCTTCTTGAATCACAAACTTCGCCATACGATCTTGAACTCGATCAATTTGGTATGTAAATATTCCGCCTTCACTATCCATTTGCGTTTGTTGCGAATCGACGTTCTTTTTCAACGCCTTGCAATACGGTTTTTCGATGTGTTTCTTCAAATTTGAATTCGAAAATGGGTTTAAATAAACCCCACAAAACTTGCATCGAGCCTTCAATGAATGGTCACTCAATTCAACCAAATCCCAATTGCACCAAATCTCTTGATTACGATTATGAGGTACAATACGAACGAAACTTGGTTCGGCGTTGGAACCTTGACAAACCGATGATTGTGAGGCAGCCATAACAACAAATATGAATATAGAAGAAGAGAAAACAAGAGATTAGAGAACTCAAAACGTTGTAATAGCGTTTTTTTTTGTATTTTTTTGCGTTCGGGTTTGCGTTTTGAGTGTTGTGATGAACCCATGACACCAAATACCTATTTATACTAGTAGTGGGGTGCTTGGGGGAGCCAAAAAACGGCTATTTTTGACCTCAACGGTCAAAAAACGGCAAAAAAAAACGATTTCCAACGGCTATACTCGATCCAACGGCTAGAACCGGTTCCGGTTCGGTTCCGGTTCCTACCCGCCCCCACTCAGAAATGCAAGAACCGGTCACGGATCATCGGGTTGAATCAGATAGGGTCCGGTTCCTACAAAAATCGGGTAGGAACCGGTTCGGGTCCGGTTCGGTTCCACCGGTTCCGGTTCCGGAACCGGTTTTTTTTGATCATCTCTACTTGGAGCTGTGCTAAACTATGAAATCAAGTGGGCTTTAAAAGAATCAAGTCCGACCATAATGTAATGTTGGGCTTATTGAAACAAAGCAGCAGGTCACAAGGGATTACAACTACTATTAATAAAGAAAAACCCCACGCAAATGTGATAGTAACCGGATTCGAAATCGGCGGTCTCCTAAGATATGACCCTTTAAGCGGGTTAGACTCCAAAGAAATAATAGAAAGAACAAGTCATTTTATTTCATAATTTTCTTCTTCCAAAAACATAAACAACCAGGCCTTTAAATAGGCTTATGATGACAACTACAAAAGAAAACTACCTGGTACATGCACTAACATAAAACTAACAACCAACTAATGAAAACATGAATTATGGAATAGTAAAGATGAGGGAACGTGGCTAGGCAGTAGGCACGTATCAAAATGTATGATTGACTTTTGACGGCACAATGTTATTCTTTTGGAGTCTTTAACCTACTGTGCCGCAAGTCAGAAGAAAGACGAAGCAAACAAGCACGTTGGCTGGTGAAAAAGTCTACGGAGAATTAGAGGTTTAAGCAAGCACCCTAGCTCGTGAATTAATTTAATCAGGCAGGCTAGTAGCTGAACCTATTTTATTTCTTTTTCAATGAACTCTTTTATAATTATGTTGGTTGTTTTGAACATGATTATTGGCTAAACAGTTTTTGTTACTTAGGCTTGGATGATGTTTTGTTGATTGGTTAAGGCTTTAAACGGTTTTGGGAATTGTTTATTGGATTTGGTTAATTAAAAGTCTTAATCATAGTTGTCAATAGCGATAAATAGCGACGGGTCACCTATATGCTACGTAGTGAATAGTGGTATATAGCGACCGCTATTTCGTGTTTAACGATAAAGTAGTAGAATATTTTATAAAAATTTAGAAATACATCAAGTCAACTATTTTGGCAACTACAATCAACAACAAAAACATTCAATCCACCAAAATAGCTACAATACCTACTAGTTAGCAATTTAGCATATTATGATCAAGTAATCAACAAAAAAACCTTCATAGTAAGAACCAAAATAGCTAATAACCAAAATAGCTAATAATGCTAATATGCTATCACTAATCCCTTAAAACTAAATATTCCGGATCGTCCTCATCGTCGTCTCGCCGTCGTCGTCATCATCATCATCGTGATCCACATCATCTTCAAAATCTTTAAAAGCCCCATCATTTTCTTCTTCATCATCAACCACATCAAAATCATAATCGGGTTCATTAACTAAACCTCTTTCTCTAGGCCTTGAGCTCGATGAGGAAGTCTTGGCCCTTTTACTACTTCTTCTTGTCGCGTAAGGCGCCTCATCCGCCCCGATAGCCGTTGCAACATGACCAAATGTCAAATCTTCACCCTCGAACACCGGAGCATTTTCTTCATCCTCGTCTAACTCCTCTAAAGCTTCCATCAACCACTCATGCGGATAGTATCGGGTAAATCGTATCACGCATATCGTACCTTCTTTTTAGAGCCCGATTATACTTAATGTACACAAGATCACTAAGTTTTTGTTGATCAAGTCGACTTCTTTTTTTGGAATGAAGCTACATAAATGAAAATATAATTAGTTAATAAGTTTATTTATATATATATATTTAATATCAAATAAAGAGCTTCTTACATGTTCAAATATGCTCCAATTGCGTTCACACTCTAACGAACTACACGTTAAACTAAGCACCCAGATGATAAATCTTTTTAGTGTCGGTGCCGATGCTCCGTATTGCATCCACCACTCCGCTAATTTAATAATAAAATACTCAAAAATGAGTTAAATTGAACTTTTTATATTTAATATTAATATATATATAGGGGAAGTATAAAATGAAAACTCACTTGAGTTGTGAAAACCCGTGAAAAACATATGTAACATCGTTTTTTTTTTGTTTTTTTTTTTGTTACACACGTAATATATGTTGTAACATTTAATACAAAACATCGAAAACTAAAACAAAAAATGTTTGGCTATTTTTTAATATTTTTTACTAATTTTTATATATGTTTTTAGGAGATAGAAAAAGTTATGTTTTATGTTTACATTTTTTATTAACTTTAATTGTGGACCACAAGATTTAAACTTTAATTAAAAACATGTGGTTGAGAATGAGTTTCTAAAGTTTTCACAACTCAAGTGTGTTTTCATTTTAACCTTACCCTATATATATATATATATATTTAAAGCATACCCGGCGCAAGAGTTGCTCTCATTTTCTTGGAAAATGGAGTTCCAAAAATCCCTTCAGCATGTCGATATAATGGGATCTCAAGGTGAATCTTTGACTTTACTTCTTCAGTCAATGCCAACTTATCAATGCATGAATGTAACCAGCCTAAAATCTCACTATCATCTTCCACATCTGGATTGTTGTAGTACAAACTTGGATTCAAGTAATAACCCGCTAAATGCAATGGTCGATGTAACTGGCAATTCCACCTTTTATCAATTATTTTGAAAATTTCTTTATACTTTTCTTGTTTGTTCTTAAAAGAGGCGGCAATAATCTTCTTTGCCCTGTCCATGGCCTCATAAATATAACCCGTAGGAGGCTTTCTCTCTCCATCAACTAAACGAAGCACTCTAACAATGGATAACCAATTTTCACCGCAAGATTTACATTGTTCCAAAAGCTAGGGAATAAAATAGTATTGGCTATTTGCCTACCTCTCGCCTCCTTTGCAAACTTGCTTTTGATCCACGCCGAAGAAGTGAACATTTCTCTTAACTTCCTTTTGTTTGCTTTGAAACAATTAAGGGTGATAAAAGCAGTGGCAACGCGAGTCTTTGCGGGCCTAACCATGTCTTTTTGCCCCGTGAACTCTCTCATCATGTTCAGTAGCAATGTGCGGTTGTACGTATATATATGTGTGTTTGTGTGTGTTCACCGCAATTGCCCTTTCAAGAGTTCTTTTTAAACGGGGCAATTTAAAGATGTCTTCAAACATCAAGTCAATGCAATGGGCTGCGCAAGAAGTCCAATAGATGTGCTTATATTTCTCTTCCACAAGTTTGCCTAAAAATGAGAAAAAAGTGTTAGGATTTAGGACTTTGGGTGACACAAGAATTTTAAAATAAAAAGTATTTTGTTATAAACTTACCGGCACTAACATTATTACTTGCACTATCCGTTACAATTTGAATAATGTTTTTCGGCCCAATCTTCTTGATAAACCGGTCAAAAAATTTGAACATGTTCTCACCCGTGTGAGAATAGCTAGAGGCATCAACCGACTCAATCAACATACTACCTCGAGGAGTGTTAACTAAAAAGTTGATTAAAGTTTTCACTTCGGCGGGAACTTTGGTACATCTTGCCAAAGTTCTCGCATAAGTTTTTTCGTATGCTCCAACTCTAGCTTCAACATCGTAACATGTCCCTCATGATAGCTAGGGGTTTCATACCCACCGTATTGGCCAATCGCATCAATTGCGGGCCCTAGACTATCAAACTTCAAGGCATTGAAAGGAATAGACGCATCAATCATCCAACGACAAAACCTTTGCACCGCATCAAGCCTAAGCTTCTTTTGGGCATTGTTATATTCTACACTTCCAACTAAGTCCCCTCCCCCCCTTTCTTCCCGGTTGTGGTAGATGGCTTGAATATCGAATATAACGGGCCTTTTGCTTTTTTATTAGAAGCATTAGTCACATTGGTTGATGAAGCGGGCCTCTTTCCCTTTGATTTACTAGGGAGTTCAATTTCATCTTCATCTTCTTCTATATCAACCACTTCATCAAAATGTGGTATTTTACTCATTGCTTTTTTTGCTTGTTTCTTCTTCTTCTTCTCAAACATCTCTTTGAATAAATTTTTCACTTCGGCGGGAACTTTGGTACATCTTGCCACGTCTGAGGAATCCCATGCAAGGTGATGTTTGTGCCTTGTAATCCTATCATTTGAAACAGTATGACAAAAATTGCATCTTACTGAATTTTTTGTTCCATCTACCTTAGTCCCGTAATTCCACCCGGGATCGGTATCTCTCATTCTCTTAAACAATTAGCAGCTGGTTCATTAAACACTTCATTAAATAAACACTCAAATAATTTCCTACTTTTACTTGTTAATTGTTATAATAAGTTAATAAGTAATAACTACTTAACCAACCAAAAAAGTGTACAATAAATACTGATATGATCACCCAAGTGACCCAACCGTGAACCAACCAAACCAACTGTCCAACCCATTAAATAAACCCCTAGAATCAGAAATTATATTAAAGTTCGTCCTTTTTTTAAAGCCTAACTGAAGTTTCGTCCTTTTTTTAAGCCTAACTGAAGTTCATCCTTAGAAGAAAATCAAGTATAGAACAAACCCTCAGAAATTATACTAACCGAAGTTCTACCTTTTTTTCTTGATTCTACTTCAAAAGAAACAAAAAACTTGAAACCTAATTGATGGAGATTTAAGAAGAATAAAACCTGAATTGAGGACCAATTGTGTTAATAAGTGGAGCAAGCAGAAGAATTGAAGACCTGAGTCGCCACCGTCGATGGTGTTTTGAAACAGGAGAGAGAATGTTTGAATAAAAAACCCTAATAAGCCAAAAGACCATTTTATATGGTTTTTTATTAAAAAAATAAAAATAAATAAAAAATTCCGTACACAATCGGTACCATCGCTATATTACCGATATATACTATATAGCGGCCCATAGTCGCACCGCTACGTAGCGCGCTATAGCGGCCGCTATTTCCGCTTTTGATAACTATAGTCTTGATTAGATTTATTGGATGTGTCTCATGCGTATTTATTTGTTATTTATGCTTGCATGAATGTTTTACATGTTGCTTGATTAAATGTCTTTCGATTATAGGTTGCATGTTAGGTTGTTAATTGTATGTTTTCAACTTGTTTATGGTTTATTAAGCTCATTCACCGTAGAAACTAATTTTGGCACATTATTGGAAGTTTATATTCTTACTAGCTTAGATATCGAACGGGTGATAAGCTATCGGGTTGGTCTTTGTTGTTGCCTAGTTTACCTTAATTACATTGTTTATTCGTGTCCTTTAGATTTCTTCTAGACCACCTCATGTACTTAGGTGCATTGAGATAGTAAAACCAATGGGTTTGTTGTTTTTTTAGGGTAATTAATCAAATTGGTGAACCGACTGGTGAACCAATAAGCCGGTGTGTTTATATGACCTCTAGGATTTCCTTTTATGTGACATCTTGAGAGTGATTAGGGATCTATTAGGTCTCCTAAGGTTTCATATCTTTAGATCCCAGTTCCAGTAGCAATTTCCCGTAACCAATTAAAGGCTGAGCCATCACAATTCGGATTCCATGCCTAGGTAACCCTCGCCCATATTTGAATTTATTAAAGTCTTATTCAATAATTTAATTTACTAGTTTAAAATTAGTTTAATTAATTATTAGTTTTAAAATAAAAATAAAAATCCAAAAAATAATCTTTCTCTAAATTAATTAATTAATTATAATTAATTAGCTTTTAGAACTAGTTTCGTTAATTTAATAAGTGTCTTTAGGGTTTGATATTCCCGGTCTTCCCATAGCTATACTACATCCGATATGTTCATTTGTATGTTGCTAGTGGTTTGGTTTAGGGTATTCTAGGTTTTTATTGCTCGTTGTGCTTGGTTGATTAATTGCTATATTTTATACACCACTTGTTGCACATCATTTGCCCTCGCTAGTACTTACATCACACAACTTATAAACCAAAGCATGTAGAGGCTTGCTACGCTACACAACTTATATACGAGAGCACATAGAGTCTTGCCCTTACTAGTATTCACGCCACACAACTTATAAATGAAAGCATGCAGAAGCTTGCCCTCATTGGCGCTTACGTCAAACCACTCATCCACATAAACATATAGAGGCTTAATCCTCACTAATGTTCATGCCACGCATCATCTACGTCCTACGCGAAGTTAGAGGGATTTTTAATCTAAAATTATAAGTTCATACGCATAGGGCTTGTTAAGCCTGGCCTCGAGAAAGCAAAAAAAACTTTTGGGCTGAAGACGAAAATACTTTTGGGCCTTAAGTAAAAGGATTATTTTATTGAGTTTAAAGTTTAAATAGTTTAATTTTTATCTGGGCTTACTTGGTTATAATTTGGGTTGTGTAAAAAATTTTTGCAAGAAAAAAGAATGTTGGTACATGTGTGTCAGTAGTTCATAGTCTAGCATTTGTAATCGAGTCTGTAATGTAATTATGTTTATGATTATGTTTATGTTTTTGTATGTGCGAAGTTGTCAACAAGTTTGCTCAGGCGAACTTGTTTAACAAGCGAAGTTATAGACAACTTCGCCTGAGGCGAAGTTGTCGTGCTTATTTAAACTGTTCACCGTAACAGTTTAGAGAGACTTAAGGTTAGCCGTTTTGAGCGAGTTTCAGGGTGAGATCATTTCACGTGTTTTAGAGTCTGTAATAGTGACCTCGAGTCACGTGTTCGGTTATCAATATAACGTGTTTTTTCGTTGCTCGTGTGTTTGATTTATACATATTCTGCACTCGTATCTACCTACGCAGGGATTCCGCACCTGCGAAGATAGCGACATCCCGTGTACGATCCTTCCAGGAACCTTCAATTGGTATCAGATCCATCGGCTCGATTGTGAGGTTCGGGATTTCACGCGGGTGTAGAAAACGTCTCGTTTGACCTTTTCGCGGGACGTGTTTTTATTGGGATTGTGTTTTACTCGTGTTTGACAGTCATTTGCAAGCCATAACATCGATCGGAAACTGCTAGATTAACGAAATCAGATCTGAACAGTTTCCTTGTTCATCGGGCGAAGTTACCGTTCTTCAGGCGAAGTTGCCGTCACTGGAAGTAGGGTTTCGACGAAGATATAAGGATTAGCGAAGTTAACCACAACTTCGCCTACCTCCTAAGTTCGCCTAAGCGAAGTTATCCTCAACTTCGCTTACCTCCCAAGTTCGCTTACCTCCTAAGTTCGCTCATCCTAAGCGAAGTTATTCTTAACTTCGCCCAGTCAAACGAATTTAAGGCCCAGCGAAGTTACACTTTCCAGCGAAGTTAACTTTCAAGCGAAGTTATTCTTAACTTCGCCTACTGTACTGTTTGGAAGATTTTTTATAATTTTCGGGTTTTCGGGTTTTCGCAAAGATGTCGTCAATTAACATCTCCGATTTAGTCAAGATGGAAGTAGAAGCGGGGTCAGCCACTAAGGCCCCGAGGTTGATGAAAGGAACTGACTTCGTGGCATGGAAGGACAGATTCATCCAATACATTAAATATCAGGATGCAAAAATGTGGGTGTGTATCCAGGATGGATATATCCCTCCAACTATGCAATACGAAGGTCGTGATGTGGTTAAGAAGTATAGCAAAATGGAGGACGAAGAAAAGAGAATGTATGAGGCCGAGAGCAAGGCCCATGCTGCTATAACAATGGCACTTCCTCAAGAGGTTCTCCATACGTTCCGAAAGTACACTTCTGCGAGAGAGCTTTGGGATGCTCTTGAAAATAGATTCGAGGGGAACGTGGGTATCCGTGCATCAAAGATCAAACTTTTAAAGACCAGTTCTCCGTTTTAAAACATTTGAAGAACGAATCACTGGATGATATTATCACCAAATACTATCATCTAATGATAGAGCTTAACAATTATTCGATTGCTTACCGAGAAGAAGAGATCGTTGAAAAGCTTCTCGATGCTTTCCCACCGAAGTGGGAAATGTACACCGTTCTTATGAGGGAAGACAGAGACTTTCCTAATTATGATTTGGAAACGGCAGTAAACAAGCTCAGAACTTATGAGCTTAATATGGTTCGAAAAGAAACACCAACAGATCAGATACAAGACCCTGGTATGTATGGTGCAAAAGTTAACTCAGGCTCAAGTTCGAGGCCTGAATCAGCTGCTTATTACTCAAAAGGGGAGTCAGGTTCTGACTCTTCTCATGAAGGAAACGTTTCTGTAAACTTGAACGGTGATGTCTGTTTCGTTGCTGGAGGATCAAGTACTTCAAAGCCTCAAGCATCCACAAGTGGTTTCTCTGCAAATGCCTCAAGCAATAATTATTCCAAGATGCCTATGAGTGTAAAATCTGCTGAAGAGCAGTTTGCAGTCTATGCATCATTTATTGCTTCCTACGAAAACTACATCCAGGGGAAGATTGTGGACCCTGCTGTTCTGGATGAGGATTATGACCAGATCGATGCTGATGATCTGGGGGAGATGGATTTGCAATGGCAAATGGCAATGATTGTGAGGCGAGTAAAACGGTTTATGAAGAAAACTGGGAGAAAGTTTGTTGGTGGTAGGCCTGGATTCGACAAATCTAAGGTAAGGTGCTATAATTGTCAGCAATACGGGCACTTTGCCAAAGAATGCAGAAATGAAAGAGTTGAACGTGGACAAGGTCGGCCTACACAACACTCTGGAGTTAATAGAGAGATTAATGCCATGTTGACCAGAGAGGCAGGTGAATACAACTGGAACCTGCATTCAAATGAATCTGGTGAGCAGGCGAACATGGCTGAGGCTGAGGTTGAAGAATGTGAGAAGGTTGATGGAAATGAGAAAGCTACTGAAGAAGAAACCGCTTTCATGGCAGATGACAAGGATAATCGCTCCGAGGTAAGTACTAAGAATATTTGTACTAGTTGTGAGAATTTGTCTGAGCAACTTACAACGATAACTGATCAGTACGTCCGTTTAGATGCTGATTTTAAAACAATTAAAGAAGATCACCATTTTACGAAAGCAAGAGAAAACAGTTATAAAATCAAAATAAAAGCATGTGAAAAAGACATTCAAAGCTTAAAAACAAAACTTGCTGAGAAAATCGAAATAATTGATCTTAGTTATGTAGTTTTAGAGGAAAAGACTAAATTGATTGCTGATCGGGAAAAACAGATTGCTGACCACCAGGTGAAAGTGGTGGAACTGAATCGCAAACTTGAGCAGTTCAGGAATTCCTCGGCAATTCTTGATCACCTCGTTAGTGATCAAGGTACCTCTGCGAAGAGGGGAGGAATTGGTTATCATGAGGTTCCACCACCTTTTAACCACAACTATACTTATAATCCGAGTGTTCAAAAATCTGTTGATTTCGAAGTTCCTCAGACAACTCCAATCAAGATTACAAGTGTAGAACTAAGTGTTAGCTGTGGCGAAACGAGTTCGCCTGTTTCTAGTATTTCTGTTTCGAGTCCAGTCTCATCGGATTCGGATAAGTTGTCCGAATCAGGTAAGACGAAAGAGAAGGTAGTGTTACCCACCGGTGGAGATAAAAATAAATCTTCTAAAAAGAGTACTCCACTCAACCCGTATGTCCCACCCTATGTGAGACGAACGGCTGGTAACACAGCCTCTACATCCAAACCAACATTTGAAAAGAAAATGGAGAGTAGGTGTTGCTTTAGATGTAATAAATTAGGACATCTCGTTGCAGATTGCCCTCTGACGCCGAGATACAGAGGTGTGAGGCCAAATAAAACTGAGAATAAGCATCAGTTTGATACTGCTAAAAATGAAAACTTTTCAAAATGCCAAAATGTAACAAATTCAAGTTTTCATAAAAACAAACCTCAGCTTTTCAACCAAACCACAAGATATAACACTTTCAATTCACATAGGTTTGGAAGGCATTACACTCCATCTGCAAGGAGATTTCCTAACAGGACTTACAAGAATTATCCTGATGCTAACTTGAGAAAGCCAGGGTACGGGACGTATCGATCCAAGACCAATTGGTCTTGGGTCCCAAGATTCTAATTCTTTGTTTTATTGTGCAGGAACAGTTGAACAGGGCTTCCAATAATCTTTGGGTTGTGGACAGCGACTGTTCCCGGCACGTGACTGGTAACAAGAATTTGTTACAAGATTTAAAACCTGTTCAAGAAGCGAGAGTCAGTTTTGCCAGAGAGAGTGGAGGCAAAATAACAGGAATGGGTATGGTAACTAACGAGAAGATGACGTTAGAAAATGTGAACTTTATTGAGCTGAACGGGATGATCAATCCCGAGTAACCATGCTTTTGTGTTTATCAAAAAAAAAAAAAAAAAAATCACTATTGCTTAAAATTAGTCGGTTACCTCAGTTTGATGGACATATCCACGGATATGTTTTGGTCCTCGTTTCTACTTAGAAAATGAGGGTTGCCATTAACCAGATGACTGACAGTGACCGGGGCAGTTATGATGTGTTTTCTTTCTGTTGCTGAAAATTAGTCGGTCATACATAGTTAGAAGGACACATACTTGTATGTGGTCGGTCCAGTTGATCCATTGGATCTTCAGGATTGCCGTTTACCTGAAGACTTTGACTTGATCGGGGTGACTGAAGTCAAAATTTTTTTGGGAAATGAAATTACTTTTCAAGTCTATTACTTCGTATGGAGTAAATGTGCTATGTTTAACAGAAAGTTGATCCAACCTTGGAAAATGATATATATACTGATTGTGTGTGCTTAACTAGTGAAGTTATTAGGCTTAAAAGACTTTAGGACAGTCATTGTATGTCATGGTAATTTTTATGGTGCGTAAAAGTGTATGTGATATTAACTTAAATTACTCGATTTTACGTGGAAACTCCTTAAGAGTTTTGAATGTCTTCATGCATTTCTTTCCGAATGATAGGCAGAAAAGCGACTACCCGGTCATACACGAGTCCGTATGTGTTCTGATTCCCGTGAAGAAAGCATTTCAAGACACTGCAGTGATCCAGATTCGGGACTTGCAGTGGTTTAGTACTCCGAAGTCTATAAGTATGTGTGATTTAAAAAAAAAAATATCAATTTTAAGTACTTATGAGTTATTGTAACAATCAAGACTTCTCAATTCTGAAGTAAGAAGAGAACGGGAAGCAGACAACGAGTATCTACAAGTTAATCAGACACTATGGGTCGAAGTCAATTCGGGATGACTTGGGTATAGCCAAATACGCTTTGAGAATAGATAGAAGGCTTCATTATCTCTGAGTTGTTGCCCACTTAAATTTTGAGCTGAATTGAACCTTAATCCGTATCACAGAAACGATGAAAACCATTTAAGTTATTTACATGCTTACAACCTGTTTCTCTATGTCATAATACGGCTAAACACGGATCTATATGACAGTCACGTAGTGAGTGTGATTCCTGTTTGGATCTTTTCTAAAAACATAGTAGTCCCTGACTAGACTGAAATTTGATCCCTTATTTGTTAAATTTTTATAAGTTTTTCCTATTTTTGTAATTGTATTATTTTTTAACTGGTTACTAAGAATTGATCATGTCGGGAAAGTTATGGATGCCTTGAAGGTGTTCTTGGCATCTCAGGGGGAGATAAGCTGTAGAGGAGATGAGTTGAGGATCAAGCGTAGAGAAGACCGAGACGATGATCCCAATGCACCGGAAGGTGCAGGTGGTGAGCTGCCAAGAACCTCACAAGCTCTTGGGGCTTCCACAGCTGAGGGGGAGTTTACCGATGAAGCTCATGCCCAAGGACGTGCTCAAAGATCTAAAATGGTGGTTCGTGGACTGTGAGACAGCGGAGGCGGTAATGGAAGATGTGGATGAACAAGAAGTGCTTAGGGTTTACGACCCGATGCATCTTGTTAATCTATCGCAGGCTGATCTGAAGATGCTCAACGAGAAGAAGATCTACTACATTCCTGCTTGGAAGGATCAAGCTAGGAAATATCAAGGGGTGGTGTCGGTGTGTGTTAGAGAGGGAGCGCACGCGTAGAGATGCAAGATTACAAGACTCAAGATTTGAAGATCAAGATATGAAGCTACTGCCAAGGGGGGGTCTGTTGGTACATGTGTGTCAGTAGTTCATAGTCTAGCATTTGTAATCGAGTCTGTAATGTAATTATGTTTATGATTATGTTTATGTTTTTGTATGTGCGAAGTTGTCAACAAGTTCGCTCAGGCGAACTTGTTGAACAAGCGAAGTTATAGACAACTTCGCCTGAGGCGAAGTTGTCGTGCTTATTTAAACTGTTCACCGTAACAGTTTAGAGAGACTTAGGGTTAGCCGTTTTGAGCGAGTTTCAGGGTGAGATCATTTCACGTGTTTTAGAGTCTGTAATAGTGACCTCGAGTCACGTGTTCGGTTATCAATATAACGTGTTTGTTCATTGCTCGTGTGTTTGATTTATACATATTCTGCACTCGTATCTACCTACGCAGGGATTCCGCACCTGCGAAGATAGCGACATCCCGTGTACGATCCTTCCAGGAACCTTCAAAGAATTAAAGATATCTCAAGTGAGGCTAGAACCCACGACCTCTTGATTGTAAGTAATACTAATTTGCCACTAGACCAAGCTAGTGGTTATATAATTATGTTTAAATACTAAATATACATATTGTTTTTAATAAAAATACATATAATTTTTTTCCAAAAAAAAAAATCGGGCTTAGCGGGGTGTCGAACCTGTGGCCGTCGACCACCCTACCACCCCAAGGGTCGGCCTTGGGGCTTGTAGATCACACCCGCTTTTTCTTCACATTCTAGTATGTATAAGAGATACGTATACTTATATACTTCATCTCATATATATATATAGGATTTGGTTCATTTCAGAAGTATTTCTTAGTGCGGAAGAGATTATGACCAATCACATGATTTATTTTTTAATTTCTTATTATTTAAATAAAAGGGTATGTTAGTAAAATATAAAATGTTTTATTTTGTAACTCATACTCATTAATGGTTTAATTAATGTTAAGTTACTAACAAATGATAAGTTATTATTATTATTATTAAAATTATTATTTATTTCATCTAAAATTTGAACAATTAAAATCCATTTGATCTAAAATCATTTTATTCTAACACATGGCTAATTAATTTTTTTATTTGATATCTAATGTGAAGTGTTTTTTATTTTTTGTTTGATTTTAATCAACTAATGTAGTGTACACTTATCTCATGCAATGTAGATAAAGTTACGTAATTTAGTGTATGCAGACTTTCAAATTTTGTATAGTCATAACTAATGTAGTGTAGACATATGATATATAGTCTTGGAAAAACTAATGTAATGTAGGCTTAATTTCAAATTTTGTGTAGTCATAACTAATGTTGTATAGATATATAAAATGTATTGTAGGCAAAACTAATATAGGGTAGGCACACTTTCAAGTGTTATATCGTCATAACTAATGTGGTGTAGACATATCATATGTAGTGCAGACAAAACTGATGTAACGTAGGCTCACTTTAAAATATAGTGTAGGTAAAACTAATATTGTGTAGGCACACTTTCAAGTGTCGTATAGTCATAACTAATGTAGTGTAGATATATCTAGCGTTGTGTAGGCAAAACTAATGTAGTGTAGTGTGGGCACACTTTCAAATGTTATGTAGTCATAACTAATGTATTTTGGACATATTTAATGTAGTGTAGGGACACTTTCAAATGCAATGTAGGTAAAAACTAATGTCGTGTAGTCACTTGAGACAAGTTGGTACGTTTTTGTGTATTATGTATATGTATTAAACTAGTATTAATCATCTTATGAGCATTGATTATGCTAGAAAAAATAACCGCCGAATACATTAATGTCTGGTTTAATTAGATCAACACCACAAAAGACATTATGTCCTTTTCAATTAAAAATATGTCATAAATATGTGTCTTTATTTATGATAATGCCATTTCTATTGTTGACCATTGATTAAACACGATCAATGGTCTAGATTCATTACTCGCACTTCTCGCATGATCCATCCCCTATATATATATATATATATATATATATAGGGGTAGGTTAACGTACAATAATTGGTTATCGTACATTAGGTACTCAAGCTTTTTGAACGTCGATTTCAATTTCACACTATGGCATAATTGTAAATACCTAAATTTAATTCTATGATCTAATTCATCAACTGATTCATAGATCGTCCCACCCAATTCACCTTCAGACTAACCCTAATCCCCAAACCCACTTCAATTTCGTACACCCTTTATTCAATGCCATTATGCCAACCCACCTTCTGCTGCTCTTCTTCTTCTTCCTCTTCTCCGCCGCCACTAGAAACCCATCTCCGGCCGAATCAATTAAATATGAATTTGAACGTTTAAGACAAAACGTTTAAAACAAAATCAATTAAACGTTTAACATAAATCAATTAAAACGTGCAAACCCAAAATTAGTTAAAACGTTTAAAACAAAATCAATTACCTTCAAAAACGTTCTGACCAAAACGTATTAACAAAATGTATTAGAAGAAATCAAATTAGAGTGTTGAAGAATTTTATCAGACATTATTTTGAACCAGAACGTATTAACAGAACGTTTTATCAAAACGTATAAGAAAAAATCAATTTTATTTTCAAACCAGAACGTATTAACAGAACGTTTTATCAAAACGTATAAGTAGAAATCAATTGATTGAAGCTTCAAATTGATGATTAATTAAATCGATTTCAAAGATTAACCGATCAATTGGCTTCAATTTCAATTCAACTAAACAAACTTGTGACGAGTTTTTCGTTTTTCCGATGAGTTCGTTGTCGACGGCGATGATGGTGACGAAGAGTGTTGATGGTGAAGGTGTGCTGATGTCGGCGACGGGTGGTGGAGACGGATTGAGGGAGATGGATGAGCAGATGAGTGTAATTGTGATTTTGGGTTTTGAAAGATCTAACGGTTTGGAAGTGTCGCGTACGTAATGTACGATAAAGGATTATTGTATTTTATCCTTTATCTATATCTATATATATATATATATTGTAACATCTCGGATTTTTCAAACCCATATTCATTTATGTTTAACCCGACCCTGGAACATTTTTAGATCTTTGTTACTAATCAAAATCACATATTTATAAGTATTGAAGTTTCTCATGTTCATTTCATACCCTTTATACTTCGTAGAATGTTCATTTCTTGTTTTATGCATAAAAGATTCAATATTTATCCAATTCTCAAACTACAAGGAACTAATTTGCCATAATTGGAACTTGTTCCCCCTGGAGACCTGGGCGCCATGCGGCACTATGAGATGTCTGATCAGATTATAACTTTGTTACACCTTCCTAACTCGTTTTTAGTTTGTAAATCGCTTATTTTTGGCATAAATTGAGTAAATTAAGGTCCAAGAAAAAGAATATAACTAAAATACATGCACATATACTTAACCCCTTGATAAAGCATGAAATCTTCTGATTAGTTCATTGATTTCATCAATAATTTCATATTCGGTTGCTTAAACGAGCATATTAACCATAATTGGTTCGTTTCAGTAATTTCTATATAAACATATCATTCTAATCAGCCACAAAATTTACTCTAACCCTATTAGAGCATCTCCAGCCGTCACCCTCCCCTGCTCATCATCAAACTCTTCGGTTTCTGCATTATTGTTGAAGATACAAGCTTACACGTTTGACTTTGCTTACAATTGAACCTTTGACTCTTCGTTGTGGTTGATTCTTTCACTTTCTGGGTAAGTTGTAAACTGAGTAATCATTCATACATATTCTCTGTTCAATAACCTTCAATGGATTTCTAAGATTGAAGGGTATTGACTGGTCAATTTCATTAAAACCCGTTGAAGGGCAAAACAGGCAACAAGTTTAACTTTACGTTTTCTCATATTTCTGGTCGGATTCAACGTTCGGTCCAGAAGAATTTTGTTATTGTAACAAAATTTTAAGGCTACTTACCAAAACCCTACTTTCGACTCGCTGTTCGGATTCTGGTCAGTACCGACTCGTTTAAATCTTAAACTTGACATAACCGGAGTTCTAAACATCCATTTGGAACGATTCCAGCGGAAACGAGTTCGTTTTTACTCATATTTTCATATTGTAGCGTTTCAGTTTCAGTTGATTTATTTCGTACGACGCGCTAGTGGACGATTCGCTTAATCATTAACTTGTTTACTCATATTTGTATTCACTTGCCTTTATTTTAAGGTGAGTTTTATCATTCCCTTATTTTACTAAGTTTTCTAAATGTTTAGGGGACATATGTGTATTATTCATGTTTCTTATGTGTGTGTGTGTGTGTGTATCAAAGATAGCAAACGTGCAATTGTGTGTGATTAATCGAATATACTTGTTACATGCTTATTTGTGCTAATATTCATCCATTCGTATATTTCGGAGGGGTCCAACATGTTCCCTTGTATAGGGTGCTCATATTATTGACCAACGCCCAATTCGCCTGGCAACGGTCTAGCTACTTGCTTATGGTTTGATTTATTTACCGCAATTTACTACGTTTTGCTTATTTATCATATTATATCATATCATTGCAAAACTGGTGATAATCTCACTCAACTTTATGTTGACAAACTCTATTGTATTTTCTACGCATATGCAGGTTATTGTATGACGTGAAGATTGAAGTTTTGGAGACCTAGACAACACCTTAGGATTTAATGAAGACAATCATTATTTGAATTTATGTTGGATTATATTTACTTATTTAAATTGTTTTGCCATACTTGGATATTGTGTACATTTTTTGAAATAAAATAATTAACTTATAGATATTGTCATTTTTATATTATGATAGTATCTTTGAGCTGTGAATAATCACGCTCACGCCCCGGCATTTCTCCCTTAGGTTAGGGTGTGACATATATACACACTTTACTTTGTATACGTGTGCACAAATAGTTAAATACAAACATACACACTTCTTACAAACACTTGCACATGAATAAATATAAGCATACACACTATGAACGTGCACACCATAACACGCCCACTTATTCTTATACACATTTACATTTATAAACAATATAATTATTTATAACATTCTAACATCACGCTTTATTTAAACAACTTAATTAAACCGACTTGACACACAGTATGCACACAGCCCCGAAATTGTAAAGAGAAAGAGGCTAGAACTCACCTGGATCCGCAAGCGTTCTGAATATAAATAGTAATTCCCTTTCTCAACTAGAACACTGCTAGCTGTTAAACACATAAGTATTAATTAACCGAGCTCAGTTAATTGACTTAACTAACTAGATAACTTAGCTAAATCTAGTCAACAAGGTTGACTAAGTTAACGGATCATGTTAGTTAGATCAGTTTAAGTTTCTAACTTTATTCCTCATAGGTTATCCAATTCTTGTCCTTTTATCTATTTTTATTTACTAATTATTCTTTTATTAACGGGGTTAACCATGTCTTTTAACATATAAATTTAGCGGATTTAGCTACAAGACTTAACGGAATTGACGAACGAGACTAACAGGTAGGGATGAAGAGCATTTTGTCCCAAATACCCATACTCGTGCCCGTACACGTACATGTACCCGTACCGATTTAGCCTATCGGGTATAGGTATTGGTACTCATTTTTGTTGAATTTTGGTACATGTACAATCGGGTACAGGTGCGGGTACGTTTGATATTTTGTACCTGTTTGGAATATATAATGGTTAATTGAGATTCTTCATATTTAATATACAAAATAAATTCTCTAATCATGTTATTATTGAACAAGTACCAAACGTTTCTTCAATATTAAATAATATAACACCCAAGACTCGAACCAACAAACAAATCACTTAAAGTCGGCGACCGAATTTGGGTTCTTCAGTATATCTTAACATTAAATCAGCGACCAATTTGGTACTTGTACTAATTTGGTACCCGTCACGTACCTGTGCAAGTACCGATACCCAGACTAATTCAGGTTGTTTGTTACTCGTACTAGCACCGATTTCAAGGTCACCGAAGATTTGGAAATAAAAAAGCAAAGTGCTACAAAAACATGTACCATACCGAAATACCCGTACCATAACGAAAATTTGGTACGAGTATTGGTACATGTTTTTGTTGATTTTTGGTACAAAAACAACCGGATACATGTACGAGTATGGATACAGGTACTGTCCCAAACTCATATCTATTAACATGGGTTAGATTTGCTATTTAACTTATCTTTGTTAAGCTTTAAACTAGTCTTAGGACCAAGCCCAATGACTCTAAATGATGATATCAGGCCCAACAATCCCTTGGTTGCATTTGGGCTATCTTGCAAGTTTCTGGGCTCAGAAGCCCAATATGCTATTCGGATGTTAGGTGTTCGGTATTCGAATTTGGGTGTTGGATCAGGTAGAGCACTGTTGTCGTTGAGCGGAATTTGTTTTCATCTTTTTTTTCCCAGCCCTTTAATTTAACACGTTCGATTTCCTATCCCATAAGTTGCTGAATCTGCTTCTTTTAGTTGGTGTATGCATCATATTCCATTATTTTAATTTGACGTGGAAGAAATCGAAAATAATGTGTCTAGGATTAAAATTCTGGAGCACTCTCAAGGAACAAGAAACATTTCATATATTTTTAGATTCATGACTTCGATTTAGTGCCTTGAATCAATATCGTGCTTGATAGATTATCCCGTATTAAAGTGTAAGGCAGGCGCTTAGGGTCGATTGTTAATCAAGGAAAGCGTGTATATCACGATCTATCAAATTATCCATATTCATCTCCTACACTAAGTTCTCCAACAGTTGGTTAAGCAAAAGAAACGGAAAATAACCGTGAAGGCTAGGTGAGACTAAATTTGAAGCTCGAAAATTATGATATGGGTCGATCACTTTGAAATGGGCCGAATATAGTTTAAGTAACGGGTTTGGATCGTTTTGTAAGTATGGTTTATAATTCACATACATTTTAGTAATACATGATAAAATATAAACTGACAAGATGTTATAATAGTCTCTAGAATATAATCTATTGATTTAAAATTGAATATGTTTAAACAATCCACCTTGGTCGATCAACATCTACATTATCTGATCCTAAGACATAAAACATGTTTTAGAATTTATTAAAAAATATATTTTATGGTAAAGTTGTAATTAGAATTCATATTCTAACACATTTTAACTAAGAAACATAGTTCAAAACCATAGTGATGTATTTTCTCTAAATAAACTAAGAAAGATTATTATTATTATTATTATTTATTTTTCTACAACTCAAATTTAATGTAACCGGAATTTATACCAGCTCGAAATCTAAATCTTGTGTAGAATACAGTTTAACGTTGGTCGGATAATATTTAATTTGGTGTGCATGCATGAAAAGTAAATATAATATTTTTTTTTGGGAACTATATAAAAATAATTGTTTGATTTGTTTTCACTAATTTTGAACCATACAAATGAATTATTATTTCCAAAAGAGCCCTTTAAAGTTCCTTTTTAACACTTTCCTTAGAAATTATTATAAAAAAAAGAACAAAAAATAAAAAAAGGAGATCACACTTTTGGACTATACAAGATATTTCCCTTATACAAGCCAGAAAACAAAGCTTTGCTATTTGTGGGATATACTGAGTACGATGATGAAGATGAAGCCAGAAAACAAAATAAAATCACTCACCTAGACAAAAGTCCAACCCCCCCCCCCCCACTATACAATCTACTACTAGGAATTTAATGTCTAATCTTGCTAGCCATAAACATGCATGTCGGCCCGTAAAGTTGGACGGTATAGCAATCATGAATTCATGATGGTATGATGGTTGGGATATGTGCTGTAATATTCGTTACTTTTCAAACCTGGAAAACCGATCCATTTTAAATTTTTGGTTTTGTTATATATATATATATATATATATATATATATATATATATATATATATATATATATATTATTTTATATCTCAAGTTCGTTTCGTATATTTTACGTGTCATTTGTTATTTCGATTTGGGGTTTGTATTCGCATTGTTGAACCGACCTATATTGCCGTTTCCTTATATTCGTGGTTAGCGCGCATCGTTAATATAATATACACGTGGATTACGTTTATCGCTTGTCCGTTTCTTGTTCATTTTTGTTCAAACAACGAAACTACAGGATTTAAAGTTTTTATTTAAACGAGTCGCAATAATACATTAAATATCCAAGTTATAATTTTCTTTCTTTTTTTTATGTTTATAACATATTTCAAAGTTCGGATTAAATTCGTAAATTACCTTTTAATTATTTTTTAGTCTTAAAACAATAACAAAGTTTAAGGTTTAAATTGTAAATATAGTTTAATTTCAGTTTTAATAACAACTGAAACTCCAAGGGCCTAAAGTCCAAAATTCATTTAAATTATATTAATATAATAAATAAACCCAACCCAGCCCCCCTTCCCTTCGTTTTTCTGGTGAGCTGAATCCGGCAACCGGAAAACGCTCCGGCAAGGTTTAAGCAGCCCCAAATCATCTACATTTAGGTGGTGTTTGTTTTTGCTTAAAACATCTGTAGGAGGCTTATGTCTGCGGACGCGCAGATATAAGCTTTTGAAGACTGTTTGTTTTTTTAAATAAGATCTGCAAACTGCTTTTATGGTCTTAAAAAAGAAGCTGTTGTAAAACTTCTTCACAAATCTTCACACTTCTTAACATCCTACCAACACCTAATGTCCAACACCACCACCACCACCCACCGTCCGCCACCACCACCACCACCCACCGTCCGCCACAACCACCGTCCACTACTACCACCCACCACCACCACCACCACCACCCACCACCGTCCATCACCACAACCACCCACCGTCCGCCACCACCACCACCCACCGTTCGCCACAACCACCCTCCACTACCACCACCCACCACCACCACCGTCCATCACCACCACCACCACCTACCATCCGCCACCAACACCGTCCACCACCCACCACCATCACCGTCCATCACCACCACCCACCGTCCACCGCCCACCACCAACTATTTTACTAGTCTACAAACGTTAAATGACTTCTATCTAATGTGTATGTATGATATGTAACTGATTTTCAGCTTATGCAGACGATACCCAGTATAAAACAAACAGTATTACATTTTCAGATTGCAAACCTTCAGACCATATCTTCAGTTGCAGACATGAAATCAGATTGCAGACAGTTTTTGTCTTAAAAAACAAACAGCACCTTAATCTGATTAAATTATTGTAACGACTTCCTCCTAACATTACCTCCGTCCCCTGCCCCCTCCCTTTATTTCCCGTTTTTTCGGGTGAGGAAGCTGTCCGACAACGCGAGCTCCGGCCAAGCGTATAAACTCATCCAAACGTGTAAATAAATTAAATTAAAGATTGTAACACACTTAGACCATCGTGACAAACGCTAAACATCATTATATCACGTTATAACTTCAATCCAACCCGTAATCATCGTTTAACAGCCGCTAACAAACCGGAATTTGCATTTAAAATCCAGTTAACGCTAATCGATCAATAACGCTCCAAATACAAGTATAAATAGGACCCTACCGTTTATCTAAACTTGCTCAGACCCTCGTTAACCACTGAAAAACTTTCTAAGCTTTTTAATTACTCCGTGAAGTTATTATTTCCGGCGAGCCTCCGTTTAACATCAAACAACAACGATACCATATAATTTTTGTATGCTTTTAAATCATCTTGAGCCAACTAACAAAACCCCTAACGTTATTTTAGCAAACATGGATCGGATTAAGGGATATGAACATCCGGGGTTTTCAATGAAGGAAGATGAACTGCTATTATTATACTTATATTTCTGTTTCTATTCTAAAACCAACAAACGAGGTAGTTCAACTGGTTAGTCCTCAGATGTGTGGATGTGAAGACCCGGGTTCAAAACCCGGGCATTTAAAGTCTTTTTTTAAAAAAAACCATTTATATCAATTATTATAAACCATATACATGTTTATAAATCTTGTTAAATCAAATAAAATTATTTTTATCACTTTAATTAATTATAAATTTATACCTACCATTTTCACGTAAAAACCAAACTTTCAAAACCCGTCAAGTTGGTTTCAAACTCGTTTAATATTTATATTTATCGTTCGTTAAACTTTATAATTTGTTAAGACTTTCGTTTTCAAAATACAATATACCGTTAACACCAAAAAGTTCCGCAAACATTATAACATTCAAACATAGAATTAATCTTGTAATTAAGTTAATATTAAAATATTATTAAACAGTTAAAATTAATTTATATTTCCGTTAGTTTAACTTTGTAATTCGTTAAACCGTTAGAAGTTAGTTTATAAATTCATTAATATTAATCCGTTAGCTTTAACCCATAAATATATCTCGATAACTTTAATTCATTATCATAGTTAGAATCGTTCGAGAAAAAGTTCCTATTTAAAATCCGTAACTATCATATTAGTTATAATATTAATATAAATCGTTAAAATCCGTTAAAGTTTAAATATAATATTATAATACCATAAAATCCATAATATCCCTTTTAACTAAGTTATTTAATTAACTATGCAATCCCGTTAGTTAGATTTTGTTTTTGTTTTAATTATAGTTTGTGAAGTTCGTTTGCTTTGGTTTCGTTAACGCGCTTTCGCTTTTTATTCCAAGTTGATCTTAAATTTCAAGGTGAGTTTCTCACACATTTTTTTTTACATTTTTGGGGTATTATGCATATCCTATACAAACGATTACTTAATTTGCTTATTCAAACTACAATTCGCATTATGGACTTGTGCTTACTTGCTTATATGCGTTGTGCTATCCGAGTACGTTGGTTTTCCCCAATCGGAAAGGACCTTATGTGCGTTGTGCTATTCGAGTACGTTGATCGGCTTCAACTGGAAAGGACCTTGCATGCGTTGTGTGATATCCCGAGTATGTTGGTTGTTACCAATTGCAAAGGACTTTACTTGCGTTGATTACACGGTTCATAGAATTGTATGCTTTTTATGTATTATAACAAACTGTGATGATTTTCACCAACTATTTGTAGTTGAATTTTATTTTATATGCATGCTACAGGAGCTGTGATTAGAGGTTGATTGCCAAAGGAAGACGCTAGTTTTAAGATTAAAGAAATAAACGAAGTTGTAATATTTTCCTTTTGTCTGGACATGATTGACTTTCTTCTTGAAACTTGTGTACTTATGTTTCTTTAAACGAATTAATGATATTATGGTCACTTAATAGTGCCACGTGTATTTGTACGTTACACTCGGGCACTTCTGCTTAAACCGGTGTGTTATAGGTGCATGTGGCACGGCATTACCAACAAAAACACCGCCCCATCCTAGTCGTATCGACTAAAATTGCCCCTCATATGATGGACACACTGATGGGTTTAACGACCAGAGTTAACAGGGTTAGTTGGGTCAAACTTAATTGCAAATGAAAACAAAACTATTGAACGAAAACTACAAATTTGAAACTAAAGACTAAAACCATAGATTTAGTCAAATCACAAGGACCAAAACCGCCGTCCTCTCAACTTTTTGTAACATCATTTTTTCCTATCTCTCTCCTCTTTCCTAATCAGTGCCCTCTCTCTTCACATCACACCCTCTCTACTCCAAACCAACTCCCAGATATATCTATTGTGGATGCTCATACCGTCTTTTATTTGAGCTTGTTTAGTGTTCTCGTTCTCAAAGTAATTGACCTTAGATGTATATTTCTCTATATTCTTTCTTGTACTTGTAATTTCTCACAATAGTAAGAGACCAAGAAATAATAAATCCATGTTGTAGCCTGTTGACGTAGATTACAAACCGTAATCGAACAATGTAAATCCTTTTGCGCACGCAAAGCAAGTTCTAACAGCTAATTCTAATCCGGGTAATTCATATGTGAAGCGAGCCAAGATGACGAAGATAAGTTAGTCTATTTATATTTCTCAAGTTGTTAGGTCTAGATGAGTACTTTATATATTTTTGGATTGAATTATCTAGTTAGCTTTAATTAATTATTTAAACTTTAAGGGAATAAAGGGTTATTGCAAGATAAGTATATGGTTAAGTGGGGCTGTTTGGCAATTTTATACTGAATATTTACTAGACGTGATCAATTAAGAGGTAGCAATAGATTGTTCAGCATGTCTCTAAAATTTAACTATTAAGATGCTACATGAACTGTTATAAAAAGAACAACTTTTTAATAAACCAATTACACTCTATCTTTTACTGATTTAAAGGTGGCCTGCTAATTAAATTATTAAGAGTTATTTAGTTTGCTATTAGGTTTTCTTTTATTGCTCTCTTTTCTTAGATAATACAAAAAAGGAGTCAATGAAAGGTTTTCACAGAAATCTGAAATTTGCATGTGTAATTCATTGATTAATGATCAAAGATTGTGTGTGTGGGTGTGGTTCTGGCCCAACACAATGGCTGCTGCCAGTCTTGGACTATTGTGATAATGGAATTAATAATTGTTACAATAATAATGCATTGCATATTATTTAAAAAACCACCCGGTTTTCTTATGATAATGAAAAGCGTTCACTAACAGGAACAAAAATAAGTATAAATAAAATAGTAAGACCGAATCTAGTGCCTTATATGTTTACTTTCTCTGCCCAGAGATAAACCACTCCCCTGGCCTCCTGGTCTCGACTATTCAAAGTTCTGTCCATTTCACCGATACGCAGGCCGTACCATCGAAGAGTGTCATACTTTGCGTCCGTACCATCAAAGAGTGTCATACTTTGCGTGATGTCATCTAGATGAAAATCTTTTCAATTGGAACGAAGTTAAGGCATACCTTAAAGCCGCCAATGTCACTGAAGCTACTGGGGATCTATACTAATCCAATGCCACAACATCAAGGGGGACAAGTCACCACTCAGGGACCTACACCGGTACAAACTAATCCAGGACTTTCTGCCAGCGCTAACACCATCCGAGCTTGCACTGCCGCTCGAAGAGAGATGCCTGTGAGACCCTCTCAAGTTCTTTCATTCGAAGGAGGTTCTGAGAATTCAAAAGTCCGAAGTCACTTTCTTTGTTCCCAGGAATCTAAGTTCCAAAAGCAGACGAAATCACTATGGAACCGGACCTCCTCGCTGCCGCTTAATTCATTACCAGGAAGAGGCAAATTCGTTTTTTTAGTAAGCACTATTAGCTAGTAAGGGTGGGTTGAAAAGGTAAAGAAGGAAGAATGGATCCGAACGAATGCATGGGCAGGTGAAATGAGCCCTTTTTTTTAATCCCCTCGTCACCTACTAGTGAGCCATGGACGCCTCTCGTTCCTCTTCCCCCATTTGACAACCTTATCTCGTTCGGATGATTCTCTAAAACCCCCTTAACTAAGAGATAGAAAGGCGAAGGGAAGTTCGGAAAAGCCTAGCAGACGGGACTATCAACCGCTTTCTATTAAGACCTCGGCACCCTCCTTACCCCCCCTACGAAAGATTTAGCCCTCTTTTTAAGAGGAAAGCTCCCAGGTTCCGCATCTTAAAGAAGTGCATGACCAGATTGGAAGCACGGTGGTTCCTTCGCAATGGGACAACTCACCCAGCCATGATGCATGACAAAAGAGATCGAGCACAAAATGGAGTTTCCAAATATTATTAATGAGTCTTTTTTTTATCGCTACTTAATTTGAAATATCAACAATCTTTATTTAATAATAACTAAAAGGAAATATAATATGTAAAATGACGACTCAATAACTAAAATGGGTTTTACTTAAATTAAGTTCTATATAATATCAAAACAAATGTCGTATACTATATAAAATATATCTCAATTCACCACTTGACACAAAAACAAAAACAAAAAAAAGAAAAAAAAAAGCAGAAGATGAAAACTGAACTTTAAATATATTACTTATACACATCATCAAGGAATTTAACATTCCGATTATTCGTTACATAAATCTCTAGGCTTGTGCTGATGTGGTTGAGAAATCAAACAAGTATTATGAGGTAGATCAAAGACAGACCTACACGTAAAAGATGATGGTAGTTACACGCCCTTTGTAAATATATTTTTTAGTGTTATTATACTTGAAAATCCTGATCCCCCGTAAATGATGGTGGCGGTGTATCTAGTATTTGTATTATATGGATCATTTGGAGTTGGGGGCAGCTAATGCTATCTCTTATCCTAATGTTATTTGATATAAATATGACATAGCTTGAATATATGAGCCTGTTTTATTTAGTTATAAAGAATTTTAGGACTAATTTTAAGAAGATAAAATACTTGTTGTTAATTGTTGATGACGTAAATCGAAGTTACCCAATACTTTTATTTTATCTTGTATTAAATTCATATAAATTTCCTACAACTTGGTAATGCCCACTTGTAGAAAGGCACGGTCTATTAGCATTCATCATACGTCTGTGTCCAATCAATGTATCTCAATGTTGCAAGTTGTAACTACCAAAAATAAATTATTTTGGTATCGTCTCAACTTGTTGGCCTAGAACATTTTAAAATTATGTATATACTCTTAAATTTAATTTTACTAATTTTCATTTTATTTGAAGCAAATGGGCAATAAGCAGCGACGCTGCTAGCCCTTTATTTGATCATGTGATTGATGAACCTCCTACACATTATACGAATGATCGAAAGAGTTGAAGATGATATATGATACTTTGGAAGATAGTTGAAGAGCACTCATCTATGTGATAATATATGATTTTGTGGTATATTAGTTTATGGTGAGCATAAACCAGGTAAGAGCTACAAGTCTTGAACCAATTAGACCTGGTTATTTACAATAGGGTCGGTTCTCGGGTTCTAAGAATACCATTAACCGGGTCTGAGTCGGGTATTGCATGTATTAGTAAAGCGCTTAATTGGAACTTAGAAAACTTTTGCTAGACACACAAAATTATGTCAGGGATCACATGAATTTGGTGGGGATTCACAAAAATTTGTTCGGGGCTCACATAAATTTGGTCTGAGGGTCGCAAAAATTTGATGGGGATGTACAAAAACACTTTGTCGGTCTCAAATAAATTTGGTTGGAATTCACAAAAAATTTGTCGAGGCTCACAAATTTGGTTGGTGCTTACAAAAATTTCATCAGACTCACATAAATTTGATCGGGGCTCACAAAATATATTATCATTTTACTGGAAACTCACAAAAGCTATTGTCAAATCACATTAAAATTGTTTGTGACTCATAAAAACACTATCAGTCCTCACCATATTCAATATGTAATAACAAATTTTGATCGGATTTTTAAAAATTGGTTTTCAACCATATTTTACAACATGGCACCATGCAATTGGCTAGAAATCAGTATACCGTCTTTTGACATTTGTAAACAGGACATGTTTGACAATATTTAGGGAAAATCCCTAAAATTGTCCATCTGCAAAATGAGATTTCAACTTTTTCTCATAAACTTAATATTTTTAAAAATGGTCATCTCTAACTCATCTTTGACCATGTATTAAAAAATCTAACGCGTCTTTGACGACATGTTAGCATAACATGTCGTCAAAGACGCGTTGGATTTCCTAACACATGGTTAAAGACGCCAACACGCCGTCAAAGACGCGTTAGATTTCCTAACACATGGTTAAATATGAGTTAGGCCTCCAAACACGTAGTCAAAGATATGTTAGCATCAAACGCGTAGTCGAAGATATGTTAGTTTTTTTGTTTGTTTTTTTAATATTATATTTTTATAACTAGTTTTACTTATATTTGTTTTTCTTTTATAACTTTTAATATATAAAATTTTATATTATTTCGAATATACCGACGAGAAATGTTTACTTTTATCTACAGACCGACATAAATTTTATTTAAAACCAAGCGGGGTCAAATTTTATTGAATATTTCGATATTGATTTGGCACGGCTCGAGTTTGAGTTAGTTTATATCAGTCAGTAGGTAAAAGTAAGCATGTCTCGTCGGTATATTCGAAATAATATAAAACTTTTATATATTAAAAATTATAAAAGAAAAACAAATATAAGTTAAACTAGTTATAAAAATATAATATTAAAAAACAAACACAAAAGCTAACATATCTTCGACTACGCGTTTGATGCTAGCATATCTTTGACTACGTGTTTGGAGCCTAACTCATCTTTAACCACGTGTTAGGAAATCTGACACGTCTTTGACGACGTGTTAGCGTCTTTAACCATGTGTTAGGAAATCCAACGCGTCTTTGACGACATGTTAGCATAACACGTCGTCAAAGACGCGTTAGATTTCCTAATACATGGTCAAAGATGAGTTAGAGAGGGCCATTTCTGGAAATATTAAGTTTAGAGGATAAAGTTGGAATCTCATTTTATAGATGTGCTATTTTGGGGATTTTCCCTAATATTTAAATGGGTATTTCTTAAAATTTAGATTCTGATGGATATTCTTTTGATTTTGTGAGGTCAAATGGACATTTTAGAAATTTTCACATACGCAAATACAATTAAAGGTGTTCTTTTGATTTTGTGAGGTCAAATGGACATTTTAGAAATTTCCACATACGCAAATACAATTAAAGGTGTCAGCAACCAAGTTGTTGAATATATAAGTCTTTGTTTTTTTGAATATGCAAATATAGATGGCTTTGTTTCTTTGAATGGCAAAGAATATTTTAACAATAGATGATGGTTAGAAAAGGTTAACGAAGAGTAATTGATTATTGAAGTCTT
>NW_027501026.1:0-29827 GCF_021521415.1 Bidens hawaiensis | reverse complement strand
GGTGCACCACCCGGATTTCAAAACTCTTATAATCAAGGACAAGGTCAGTATTATAATAATAATAACACCGATGGTACTAATGTTCAAAATAATGTATAGTAGTCGAATGGTGGAATTGGGCGTTTGGAAGAGATGATGAAGCTAATCTTGGAGAGAGATCAAGTTACACAGAAAAAGTTGGCTGAACACGATTTGCTCTTCAAGAATCAACAATCTTCCATTCTCGATATTCAAAGGACTGTTGGTGATATTTCTCGTCGTTTAGAAGAAAGGCCCCCAGGTCAGTTTTCGGGTATCCCTCAAACTAATCCGGCTGCTCAATTGAAAGCCATCTCCACTCGTAGTGGTAGGGTTTTTGGTCCGGAGGTAGTTAGTAGAGAAATTAGGAAAGATAGGGACGATGAGTTGATAGATGAGGAGATAGAGGTAGAGGCTCCAAGTAAGTCACAAAATACAACACCAATCATAGAGCCGCAAGTTAAGAAAAACACTGAGAAGAAGCCGGTTGGAGTCCGGCCACCACCACACACCATTGACCTCGCCTATGTCCCGTATCCCGCTCGTCTAAAGAATCAAAAGTATACGAAAGATTATGGACATTTTCTTAATATATTTAGCCAATTGAATGTCAACATTCCATTCATAGAAGTCCTTCAACATATGCCTAAGTACGCCAAAATTTTTAAAGACCTTCTTAAAAGAAATGATAAGTTGGAGGAGCCGTCGACTGTACCGCTAAATGGAGAGTGTTATGCGGTAGTTCTCAATAAAGTACCGAAGAAATTACCCAACCCCGGTGTTTTTACCATTCCATGCCTTTTCGAAAGTGATACGACGTGTTAAGCATTAACCTATTTAGGAGCTAGTATAAACCTTATGCCATATTCTTTATATGAAAAGTTTGACCTAGGAGAGCTCACCCCTACGTGTATGACGTTGTCTTTAGCCGATCGTTCCGTTAAGTATCCGAGGGGTGTCGTAGAGAATTTGCTCGTTAAAGTAGATAATTTGGTTTTCCCTGCTGATTTTGTTGTTTTAGATATGGAGGCCGACGAGAGAGTTCCTATTATTTTAGGTCGTCCATTCTTACATACTGCTAGGGCGGTCATTGACGTGTTTGAAGGTAAGATCACTTTTAGAGCCGGTGATGATAGTGTCACCTATTTAGCGAAGTCCATGAGACATCCGAGTGGTCAAGACGGTATCATTGATCCATGTCACCCAGTTTACTCGATAGAATCATTTATCTCGGGCATGGGTCCTAGTTTTGATTGTTCATTTTCGGTGAGTTTAAGTGTGGGGAAGAAACCAGAGGTTTTTAGTTCTCGGGAAATGGTGAAGTGTGTTGGAGAAAGAGGTGGTGGTAAGCAAAAGATTGATAGGGTTCGTGGAATTAGAAAGAAGAAGACCAAGATTGACGAATGGTCGGATCGTGATTCGGTATCCTTGAGGGCATTGGAGTTCTATCGAGGTGGAGGAAGCTCCACTCGGTCCGCCACGTGATTCGTATAACATGGCTTCTTGAGTGAAAACTCAAGTGTAGAGTTTGTAGATTTTCCATTATTTTAGTTTTTATTTTCTTAGTTTTCGTTGAATTCATCGAGTCACTAACGTAATTTTTGTAGTTCGTCGTTGTTTTTGCCTTTTTAAGTTTTGCTAGGTAAAAGAGAAATTGTATGAGCTAGAGAGACGATCCCCAAGGAAAATTTATTGAAAAAGACAAGTGTGGGGATGGAGCAGCCGAGCCGTATACTTTATATTTATTTATTTGCTGCTAATTATTCATGTATTATTTGTCGATTGATGTGATATATTTTGAATGCTTAATATCTATCATTATGATAAGATACATTTTTAGATATGTTTGTTTGGTTTTGCCGCTTACGTTCGTGAGAAAGAAGGAGTTACCATTTGCTGAGCACGTTCGTAGTTGGAGGGCAATCATGGAAGAAGACTTTGGCATAATGTTTCATCATTACCAGCTAAGTCTTTTTCATTATCTAGCATATTAACTTTTTATTTTGTTTTTATAATTTTAGAGTCTTAGTTTTTGTAGTCCGACTTTATTTTATTTTTGTTTTAAGTCGTCCTCATCCTTGCATTGAGGACAATGCAAAATTTAAGTGTGAGGATAGGATATTTGAGTCGTAGTTTAATTATTAAAAAAAATTAAAAAATTTTGAAAAAAATAAAAAATTGAAAAATATTTTAAAAAATGTCTCTTGAATTTAGTTTTTGCGTTAAAGTGGGAGATGATGATATTTATCGGAAACGGTTTTTCAAACTACTAATAATATGAGATAAATAAAAGAAAACGCACTTAACGTGGGATGTGTCGGTAGGCTCAGCCTTGAAAATGAAAGGGCAATTTGATAAAATGGGTCGAAAATCTCTTGTGGGTAAAGCGTTTTGTCCGTGGAAGATAAGTAATGAAAGGTCGGACCATACTTAAGCCTCAACTATTGGTATGAAAAGTGGAAATATTATGAATTTTTAAATCTGAATACATTATCATACGATGCTTGGGTAGGTTTAACGTTAGAGTATGCCGTGTAGCCTGTGATATAAAACTTAAACTGCTAGTTTAGTGTTTTACACCTCATTGGCGTATGGTTTTATAACCTTAAATCTTGTATTGATGGGATGCTTCGGGTCCGGAGACCATGGGTCTGTATGCAATTTATTCATCTGGGTATTCACAAATCCTAAATTGGGTTGTGGATATTTAAAATTAAGCCAAAAAGAGCAAACCCTTATAAGTCTATAAACATGATCACAAAAGTACAAAAGTACAAATTCACTACAGACTTGATCATCCACGTTGTTAGCCATGTGGGGTCCTCTTACTCGCGTCTCATTACCATTAAGAAATGGACCACAAGGGACACGCTACATGTAAGCCCTACAGATGAAATTTTGCATGCTCACCTATGGTGATGGGTTCGGGGTATTGCTTTATAATGGGGGTATGTCATATTGTGGGGAGCACTAGCTATTTATTAATTGAACCTTAATCGTATCTAATGGCTGCTTAGTAGACTTTGATGTTTAAGCTTAGGTGGATAAACAATACCCTTGATCGTCTTAACTATTCATGAGAAAAATAGAGCAATAAAAGTTTTAAATATGCTAATTTTGAGGTTAAGTCAAGTTGGGGTGGTCTAGTCCGGTAAAAGCTGAAAATAAGCGGGTCTTAATTGTGTAAACCACTGAGTATTATAATTGTCAGATCTTATTTGTCCCGGTAAAGATTAATGCATGGGTTTAAGTGGACAACAATATCGGTGATCACGGTTTTTGCGTTCTTCTAAGCTTTAAAAAAAATTAACCTATATATTTTTAAGACTGTATTTTCCGATTCTGATCCAACTGCATTAGACTTTTTCAGGGACGAAAAAAGAGTAAGTGTGGGTATATTTGATATATGTCTATTTATAAATCTCGAATCCCTTGTAAAGTTTTATGTATGTTATGTTTTGAGTTCGATTAAGTTCGTGTTTTGTTAATCTTTTATTATTTAAGGTTTTGAGTTAAGTTTTATATATTTATCGTATTTTAACTCTTTTGGTGTCTTGCATGTTAAACTTAATTCTTTCTATCTTTTCATGCGAAGTTTAAGTTCGTTTTGCGCGTTATTGATTACATGATTATTCCACTTAGAGTTTTTATTTGTTTTCATGTAGATGGTGGCTTGAAAGTTAAAGAAAAGAAGTTCTAGAAGTTACCTATCGTTGCTTGAGAGTCAAGGAAGTGATCTAACATAAACAAGCAACAAATAACAAAGAAAATTTCGTGGCCCTCCCTAGCACACGCCGCGCCATGCGACGGGGGTGGCCAGGCCCGGTTGCGCGGCGCCTAGAGCCTGCTGCTCATCCGTTTTTGCAAGTCCAAGCCCGTTTTTCGATATATAAACATATGGTTGCAAACCTAGCCGATTCTAAGCACTATTGCAGCCGATTTTGAGCCAATTTTCCAAGGGTTTGAAGGTTTCTTGGAGGCTAGGAAGAGAGGAGATCATAGAGCTTTCATACAATTGTTCAAGGATCGATTAAGAGGCGTTATTTCATACTTTTTCATCATCCTTGTTCATTATCTTTCATGATATTTCTCTTTGTTATTTGGTTTTGTTATTTGTCTTTGATTATAACTATGCTAGGCTAGACTTCATGTCTACCTAGGTTTGATGAACATGTTTGATGCATGATTCTTGCTTTGGACTAATGCTTTGATTATGGTTTCGTTATTTTAATAGTAAAAGACTTGATTTTGCTTTCATGATGCATATGAATGTTTATTATCTTAATTGATTGTTAATTATAGCTTCATATAAATCTTATATCTCTTGATTTTGTTCTTTAGATTTAGGGTTTATGTTTAATCATTACTTGGTGTTTTGATTATTGTGATTGAATGGGCCCATTAGATCATAGAAGCTTGTTGATAGTTGGTTAGGGTTTTGAATGTTCTGCTAAATTCCAATAGCTGTAAGGTGAGGAGTTGTTCATGTGTCTTGGTCAATCGCATGCTAGGATAGATTAGTGACAATATTCTTGCTTATTGTGTTGATCCTTGTTCATGATGTTGTGTTTAGCTTATCAAGTTATCTAGGGTTTAGTGTTTCGTGAGATTACTTGCTTTAGATACTATTAATTAACCATATTTGATAACTGTGAGGAAATCAATATAACTGATTTCTTAATAATCTAATATTCATTCTTTAAGATTTTACTTGATACGATCAAGGGTTCTTTAGGGTTTGTTATATGAATACGTTTATAAATCAGTTTCCATAATCATGTTATTTGTCCATTGCTTGATGATTGTTGATACATGGGATTCTTACCTAGGTAGATTCTTTCTTTGATTGGTTTCGATCTCGTGATTAATTGCTTGTTTTCCCGTTTACTTATTTATTTGCTTTCTTAGCTTAATATTAGTTTAAAAACCCCCTTTAAACATTAATAATAAATAGTCGTGTCGTAAGTCGAGTCTAATTAGTTAATTAACGTAATTTATAGAGTCCTGTGGGTTCGATATTCCGGACTTACTTAGCTTTATTACAATTGACCGGTTCACTTGCTAGTGTTATGTGTAGTTGAGTCTTAAGTCTAGTTTTTATTACTTGTTTAGTTTAGTTAATATTTAATTGACTGTTTCTAGCACATCAACGATCAAACCCCGATCAACCATGGTGGTTAACGACAACTGACGGCGCCGGAATCGAAGAAAAACCTTAAAAACGCGTTATAAGGAGCTGAACAGAACTTATACACCTTATAAGTTTATGCAGCGTTTAAGCTTGCGTTGTGTAAGTTTATGCAGCGTATATGCTTACAGCGTATATGTATGTAACGTATATGTATGTAACGTATATGAATGGACAGTATATGTATTTAATGTATATGTATGGACCGTATATGTATGTAACGTATATGTATGGGCCGTATATATATGTACAGTACATATATAATGTATGTGTCGTGTATGTATGACTTATACGCTAAAAGAACTTACATGCTGGGACTGAACTTATACACCTAGAAGGACTTATGCGCCAGATGACTTACACGCCCTAAACTTATACGTGAAAATGATTTTATGAAATAAACGAAAGATAAACAACGTATACGTACGTAAACGATAGATATGGACTTGAATGATGTACGAACTATCAATCAATCAATCATACCTAGTGAAGTCCCACCAACGTCAAAATTATAGGTAGGGTCTGGGGAGGGTGGATGTAGGCACACCAATCATACCTAGTGAAGTCCCACCAACGTCAAAATTATAGGTAGGGTCTGGGGAGGGTGGATGTAGGCACACCGTACATCTATCCAAAGGGATAAAGAGATGGCTTCCATAGAGACCCTCAACTCTAAAATACATATATATGAAGCAATACAAAGGAAATCAAAGTTGAATAGTAATATAATAATAAGGAAAGGTAATGTTTAATTAATAAGGAATATATTATGATTAATAAGGAACTTATACGACGCAAGGTAATGTTTAATTAATAAGGAATATATTATGATTAATAAGGTGGCTTCCAGAGAGACCATCAGCGCTAAAATACATATGTACGAATTAAAGATAATTAATTAATTAATAAGGAAAGGTAATGTTTAAAACGGAAAATGACTTAGAAATATATTATGATTAGGAGTAGTTAAGTAATTCTTGTTAATTGATACACATTTAGCCGTGCACAGCTCTAGAAGGGCATAACCGTGTATTCAGAAAAGAATCGCTTGCAGGTGAGTTTCTAGCCCCATTCCTTGTTATGTTTTCGGGGTTGGGTGCATACTCGATGTGAATGTTAATACACTTACCTTAAAAGGTAAGTATATGCTATGTTGATTGATGTGATAGTATGTATGAGTGTTATGAATGAATGCTTTTCGGTGTGTGAACGATCTTCGGATATTGCACGTATCGTCAGGGAAAGTAATGTGTAGTATGTATAGTATGAAATACGTATGTATGAAGGTAAGTAATGAAATGAGTATGTACGAAAGTATGGGAAAAAGTATGTATGATTAACGGATGGATTGAATGATGGTTAAAGGGTTGCAGACCCTAATAATATCTGCGAATGTTAAAGGGTTGCAGACCCTAATAATATCTGCGAAGGTTAAAGGGTTGCAGACTCTTCTAAACTCTGCGAAGGTTAAAGGGTTGCATACCCTAATAGTATATGCGAAGGTTATAGGGCGAAATGTTCTTTAAAAAGAATAGCTAGTTATGCATGAAATGCACAAGCTAAAAGAATGAAAGTATGAAAGAAAGAATGAAAGTATGTATGAAGAAGGTATTAGGTTAAGAATAGGATATGTATATTCGGATACGTATTTATAAGTAAGTATGTGTATGTATTGTATGTTGCCTGATTAACTAGAATCACTCAGCGTAGCTGACTTTTAATATGCACGCAGGTAGATAGGATGAAAGAGCTGGCTTTGGGGGGGGGGGGGGGGGGACACATGGCATGGACTAAGCTGACTAGCATCTAGTGAAGGAAAGTTATGATGTTTTATCTTAAGACAATTTGAATGTTTTAAACAAGAATATTATGATTTTGTAAAATATGTTTGATGTTTTTATATTCCGCGAAATGTTTTAATTAACTCTGATATTTAGAACTGTGTTTATGAGTAAATCCAACGCCAATGTAGGGCACCGGGAACGGAGCCTTACAGATTTTCTTATTAGGTTTGTCATTTACAACACGTAATGTCGTAAACCAAAACTTTGATGCAAATGAAGTGAAATCTTCGAAACTAGAATGAAAGTGAACGAACAAGTTCACGAACCAAATCCATGCAAAACAAATACAATCGCAAGATTGTTAGATTATTATAAGAGTCAAATTTTGTTTTAATTAACAACAAAGTCTAATCATCCTGATACACTCATTGGCTAAATGCCACCCATGTCTATGATTGCAAATAACACTAAGGCTGAGGGGTGTGGGGGGCTTTAATGGGGGCTTTAATGGGGGCTCCAACCAATAATATTATGACGTGTGGCAGAGAGAGAAACTGGATAAGGGGGGTGTTGGAGCCCTCGTTGGAGCCCCTCGCCCTGGTGTGGAGGGGCTCAAGCAGGGGCTCCAGCGAATTTTTTTTTTATTTTTTTATAAATGTATTCAAACAACGTATTATTAAAAAAACTCATAAATTATTAAAAAAAACACACATTAATAAAAAAAAACACATTAATATCTAAAAATAAAATAAAAATTAAAGTACTAAAAAAACATTCTTCTTATTCTTCAGCTTGTTCTTATTCGATCAACCTCTTTCGGATACGTTCCTTTTGCTTTTCCATTAGCATTTGATCGACCGGATTTAGGTTACTGAAGTCTCTAGGAGACGGTAGTGTGTTGGATGGTTGAAAGCCGGATGATTCTTGCGGCTCCGAATAAAACATCGGTTGGTGCGGTGACGACCATAAATCGTCGTCAAGATAATCCGAATCAAGGTTTGGGAACCAATTTCCAGCCATTTTTTTTAAAAAAAAGTTGAGAAGATGAATTGATTTTGGGTGAAGGTTTGAAGTTTTGGTATAAAAATGGGTGAAATGGAGTATAATTATATAGGAAAATATTTTTTTTTTAATATTTAAGAGCCCAACGGCTCTTTTCTAAACCCAATGCAAAATTCTCTCTCTCTTCAGCCGCTAACCAGCTCACGCCTCTCTTTTTTTTCCGTTAGCGCCTCCGGTGGTGTGGTGTTAGCGCCTGGGGGCACGAGCGGTAGCGCCCCCGTTGAAGCCCCACACCCCTCAGCCTAATGACTCAACCAATGCCCACTATACTAAATCATTCTACTACAATCATGATGTTGTCATAATGGCATTTATGTAATTCTAACAACAAAAACTTTTCTGTATTTGCGTTTTATGGGTTTCAGAACACCTGACAGACGATATATACATATTTATTTTTCATTTTGTCTATGAAAACAACTAGGTGCAGACCATTTTCTCAAAACCCTAATTCTAACTATATCAGGTACGCAACTCCTTCATCTCCTGTTCAATTCATCTCTAATTCGCTATTCAAATTCGATCAATTGCCCCCATTGATTCTCTGTTTTTTTGTTTATCGGTTCGATAGATTGCAATTGGATTAGAATTAGGGTTAGGATTTGGATTGAGATTAGAATTATGTTATCTCTGTTAGGTTTTTGTGAAATTGAATCTGTGTATTGTTGGCGCACGAATTGTTAGGTTTTGATAGAAATGAGATTTAGTTGCTTGTTATGTTCTTGATTTGTATTCAACTATTGATTATATGCAGTTATTATTATACACAAAGTTTGATGTATTAAATAATGGAAGGAAACGTATGCGATGTTAATCATTTGGATTCCAATGTACTTTTGCCTCCACGAAAGCGGTTACTCGCCTGTTTGAAAAAGCAAAACAGTGATGTGAATGTAAGTCAGAATCTGAATTCGCCTTCGGAATGCAACTCGTTGGATTTAATAGATACACGCATCGGTTACCTACTGAAACCTCATTTGAGTAACGATAATCCTTCGCAAGAGGAGATTGTCGAAGCTTCTAGAACGGCAGCAGAAGTTGCGGCTAAAGTGGCAATGGTGGCACGCGCTGCAGCTCAACAGAAGGCGGTTATTGCCGCCAGAGCCATGGCCGCTGCAAAGAAAGCGTTAGAGTTAGTAGGAAATGGCGATGATGGTGTTGAAATGCCGTCTTTTGCAGAACAGCTTAAGAAGAACAAAGCGAAAAAGCAAGCTGATGTGCAAATGTTGTATGATAATGATAATAATAAACCAGGGTTCGAGAGTAATAATATTAACACTAATAACAATAAGACAAATGATGAGGAATTAGCGCGTAAATTACATCATACGATAAACAGCTCACCTAGAATTTCAAAATCTGGTTCTGATATAAAGAAGCTTAAACATAAAGAGCTTAAGACTTTTGAAGATGGTAGAGTTAGCAGTGCTAAGGATGTAGAAAACATAACAAAGTCAAACGTGGGAAACGGGTCAAAGGTGAAAGCGGGTGATGATGATGTCACTATTGGTAGGAAAAGAGGAAGAATGAAACAGAAGAAGTTGCCATTAAGTGTTTGTCATGATAAGGATCAAGCAAATCCTAAAGAAGATGTTTCTAAAAGCCCGTCATCTCTGGGACCCGCTGCGAGTGAGAGGGGGCTGTTGTGGAAGTTCCAGGCGTTTAAGGCACATGCGTGTGTGAAGCGGAATAAAGTTATGCAGTTGTGATTATCATATGTTTACTATAGCATGATAAATTTGGACAGCAGAATGGATCAGGTAAAAATATTCTCTTCTCTTGCTTAATTTTTTTAATACTTTTTAATAATCTATCGTCTTCTTTTATAGTTTTCAGTCACATTGTTGTGATTCATACTTTAGCAATTACATATACAACATCCTATTTACTGCATTTTTTGGATATTTGACCACAGACGATATGCATGAGATTATATTTGACGGTAAATTATCACTATATCTATATATAAGAGTAAAAAGTGTTGATGGGTGAGATGAGTAAAAACTAAAAAGCGTTAGATTTCTTATAATACATTTAAACACACATAGTTATTACTTTATAATAACAAAATCCCGATTTTTTAAATTTACAAATATATCGTGGGCTGATATTTTGCTAATATATGCCTACAGTGTGATTTTGCGAGGATCACTTTTGTAATGTTTCAAAATATTGGTTTGTGGCTGTGTTATTCTAGCCACTTATATAAAATAATTAGTAAGTGCATTCTTGTGAATAAAAGAGATCCTCATTATGAGATGCAGCTAGAAGTCGCAAAATTTAAGTTAAAAGTAGGGTAATTAGTTATTTTTACTGTATTTTGATAGCCATTTTCGTGTGTTTGTGATATAACAGTGATTATTTGATGTTGGGCGTGCAGGGTCAACGTGAACTTGTAGAGAATCGTTGTTGTGAGATCATTGGTGGATGATCGATCGTTTAGTACAAAAGCTTCAAACTGTTGGTAATCCTTTTTCTCAATAATATTTGTGGTTGTTGGTTGTGTTTGGCATGGGTTTGTAAAGACTGATAGAAAACTTTTAGACCGGAAATCGTTAGTTATTATGTTTTGGTCAACTTCCGGATTTACTGTAATGATGGTGTAATTTGGTCATTAATGATTTTTTAGTGTCTTATTGATAGCCAAAATCCAAGGGGATTTTTTCACGATTGATTAGATTTTACTTAAAATTTTTGAAAATTAATTAGTTTAGAGTATTTTATTACTTTTCGAGAATAGAATTTTTTAAATTCAATCTAGACATGATATCTCGTATGCTTCAAAGTCAATCTATGCACAGTTCTTTGAATTCACATCTGCAAATTAGAATGCTTAGGTATTTGAAGTCAACTCTAGGTAAAGGTATACTGTTTTAAAAAGCTGAATTTTGAATTAAAAGAAAATGCTAATTCGGATTGGTGTATGTCGTGCTACTCGTAGGAAAAGTAAAAAAACAAAGTACCGTGTCTGGATCATTTACAGAGGCAGAGTGTCACTATCGCTTACAATGTCAAGCGATGGATATGACTTAGTGTGAAGTTATATAGTATTAAAACTTGATGATTTTAAGAAAACACATCCATTACCAATAAATCTTTTTTCTGATAATAGAGCAGTGATTCTTATTTTTGCTTGGGTACAAAAGTCTATAGAGATGAAAACGTGCAACTTATTCGCTACTACACATTTTGAGCAAGACATATGGGCTTTCACATTCAGGAAAGGGCTTTCGGATTCAGGAAAGAACTCTCATAGTTCTTTCTTTCTTTTAGTACCATTTATGGTGTTAGTAACCATACTTAGGCTCGGGTAGAGCAAACATAACTTTATCTTCAGGTACCAAATTGATTATAATTAATACGACATGACTGACTAGGTCACTTTGGTAAATCCTGAAGAAATTTACTTAGTTATAAAGATAATCGGAACAACGATTACCATCTAAAGCCCATATCTGAAAATAATATTGAATACCTTCAAATTACCTCAAACAAATATGGTAAAGAAATAGTTGTCGAACAACTACAAGCTTTATCCTTATACAATATTGATATCAATCATATGGTGAGTAACCGGAAGTTATTAGCTAAAGATACATCAATATATGGCATGACCGACTAGGTCACTCTGGTAGCATAATGACGAGACACATAAACAAAAGTGTAAGCGGTCACCTTCTTAACAACTTAAAAATGTTCTGCTACCACAACATTTATCATTTGTAGCATGCTCTCTAGGCAAACTTATCACTTGGCTCACACACTAAATAGATACAAGAAACCATTTCATTTTAGAAAGGATCCAAGGGATATTTGTGGGCTCATTCACCCTACTTGTGGACCATTTTGCTATTTGTTGGTCTTAATTGATGCATCCACAAGGTGGTCACATGCGAGTCTTTTAGCTATCAAGAAATGTAGCATTTTCGTGACTTTATACATTTAAGAGCTAACTTCCTAGACAATCAAGTTGAAAACATCCGGATGGATAATGTAGGAGAATTCACATTCGAGTCTTTTAATGACTATTGTATGTCAATCAGGATAAATGTTGAGTATTCATGTGCCTCTTGTTCACACACAAAAGGGTTACTATTGTATGTCATTCGAGTCTTTTAATGACTATTGTATGTCAATCGGGATAAATGTTGAATATTAAGTGCCTCATGTTCACACATAAAGGGTTTAGCTAAATCTTTGATTAAACAGTCACATTTAATTGCTAGACCGCTAATGATAGAGATGCAAAATATTGTCTTTTGCATGGGCCATGCTATTTTGCATGTCAACGCATTGATCAGATTAATGCCAACTACTGATCACGAATACTCGCTGCTGCAGCTGGTCACTTGAAGAAAACTGAGATTGTCCCACCTTAGAATTTTTGGTTACGCGGTATATGTACCAATACACCCACCACAACGTATTATAATGAGACCATAACGAAGACTGGGCATTTAGATTGGCTTTAACTCACCGTCTATAATTAAATATTTAGAACCACTTACGGGAGACATATTTTTAGCACGATATGTTGATTTTCATTTTAATGAAACAATGTTTCTAGTCTTAGGAGGAGATAAGAATAAAGAAAAACTAGTAATAAAAGGAGTCTTATGGGGAGATCAGAATAAAGAAAGACTAGTATGAAAAGAAATAACATGGAATGCATCATCACTGTTAAACCTCGATCCTCGAAGTGGTCAATGTTATATGAAGTCCAAAAGATTATACATTTGCAACGAATAGAAAATGAATTACCAGATGCTTTCACATCTACAAATAAAGTGACAAAGTCACATATACTAGTTTCAAATACACATGCTCAAATTGAAGTAATCTTGAAAGATTACAATACAAAGAAACCATGATAAACCAATTGGTTCCAAAGACAAGAACCCATGAAAATAAAAATAGCAAAAAAAAAAGCAGTTGGTGAAAACTCAAAAGATTATAAATGAAACCCCAAAAGAGGTAAATGTCCCGGAAAAGAAAAATATGATTCCAGTGAAAAATAAAATTTATGAAGAAACACTGTATCGAACTAAAATGAGACCTCTATGAATTATGTACAAGATTGTACAATGTGGAACCAGAATAAAATACATGTGACGATATATTCGCATATGCTATAGCAACAGATGCAATCAATGAAAATAATTACGCACCTAAAACTCTATAAGAGTGCATGCACATAATTGATTGGCCAAAATGGAAAGAAGCTATAAACACTGAATTAAATTCGCTAGAAAAACGATATGTTTTCGGACCCGTAGTCCGAACACCCATAGACCTCAAACCAGTTGGTTATAAATGGGTGTTTGCAATAAAGAGAAATAAAAAGAACGATATTGTATGATATAAAGCACAACTTGTAGCACAAGGGTTTTCCCTAAACCAAAGATTTGAATATAAGAGAATGTATTCCCCAGTATGTGATAACCCTTAGATTTCTTATCGGCTTCACCATCTTTAAAGGACTTCATATGAGACTTATGGACGTTATCACCACATACTTATATGGGACACTTAAAAAGGAAATCTATATGAAAATACCTAAAGGTAAAAATTGCGTGAAGCACTAAAATCAACACCTTGTGATATGTGTGCTATAAAAGTTCTAGAGATCTTTATGTAGTCATAAGCAGTCTGGTCGTGTGTGGTGCAATCGAGTCAGTGAATATTTCAAAAAAGAAGCGTACAAGTCTGATGTCATCAGTCCATGTGTCTTTATAAAAAGATCAACATGTCATCAGTCCATGTGTCTTTATAAAAAGATCAACATTAAAATTTACCATAATAGCAGTATATGTTGATGGAATCAACATAATTAGTTCTATCAAAGTGATGGAGAAAGTTGCTCAATTGTTAAAGACTGAATTTGAAATGAAAGATCTTGGTTTGACAAAACTATGTCTCAGCCTGCAATTTTGAGCATCTGTTCAATAGCACATTCCTCCACCAATAACTATATCCAGAAGTTGTTAGTTCGTTTTCCTATGGATAAAGCTTACCCATTTAGTGTACCTATGGTTCACCGATTTCTAGATCCATACAAAAATCTATAGCCCCCTCAGGAAGAGTGAGAAGAAGTAATTGGTCTAGATATACCATAATTAAGTGCTATCGGTTTCCTTATGTATCTCGCTATTAAAAACCTGATATTGTATCCGTAGTACATGTACCAACGAGATATAGCTCGAATCCAATAGGTAGACACTGGAGTGCAATAAAACACATATTCTGGTATATTCGTGGGACATGAAACTTAGGTCTTTTCTATTAAAAGAATAACAAGTCCCAACTTGTTGGGTACGTTGATGCCAGAAATCTATCAAAACTATTAAAGCAAGATCTCATACTGGTTACGTATTTAAATATGGTGGCACGACAATTTTTTGGAAGTCAACGAAATAATGGTTACAACAACATAATCAAATCATGCCGAATTAGTAACACTCTATTATGCCGTTATAACATGTAAGTCGAGTTATCAGCTGTATTTTCATTAAATATGTGATATGCTTAAGGTTCAATTAATGCAAAAGATTCGAATGGATTCCACTAATAAAACATATGATGTCTCATATCTCTTCTCAAGTCTTATTTAGCTTTCTCCAAATCACCCCAAATTGACTTCAACCCCCTAAGGCTTGGTTAAAATATTTTGATGGCAGAAACAGATTTTTGACAAACTTTGGTTTTATTTTTTCAATTTCAAACATTAAGGTTGAACAATGGACTTACATGTGACAATCGTCAATTTCAGGTTAACTACGTTATCTCCGTTAACTCAACTCCGTCAATTCAAACTTAAAGATCACTGAATCTATAACGCACACCTCATTACATTTAAACTAGGGTTTAAATGACGCTTAACACTTACTACATGTGTAGTCTTTCGGGAATTGCACCGAAACGCAAACGAGTTGACGCAAACGATTGGTGAATAAACGAAAAACGTCAAAACAATAATTATGTGATAATTATGTGTTAGACTTATGTGTTATGTGATAACATTGTATAAACGTTAACTCAATGTGCTAGAACTAGTTATTTAAGCTAGAAAAGTAACATTTGGAAGTTGAGGGACTAAAGTGTAACATGTTATTATAAATAATAACATAAACCTAAAACCCTAACACTCTTTCTCTCCCTCCCAAACCCGATGGCAGCCTCTAGACCCCCCCCCCCCTTGCGATCGGCCCTCATACACACACATACAAGCAATCTTTCAAGCTTTTGATTGAAGATTAAGGTGCTAGGAAGTATAAACGACTATCCTTTGCATCCTTTATACTTAATTTCAATTTTTAATGGGTTAATTAAAAAAACCCTAGGGCCTATTTTTGTATATAAGTTGTGTTCATATGTTTTGTTTGATTTGATGATGTATTGATGATGATTTGATAACTAGTATTGATATTATTACATGTTAATTGTTGTGTCTTTGAGTTTGAGATCAAATAAAACCCTAACCATATATGTATGGTGAAATTGATATGCATGGATAGTGATTATAGTGTCTAGAATGTTATATGAATGATTTGTGGTCCATAGATAGTTAATATGTTGAGTTTGGATGCAAACAGTTTCTGGACAGATTGTGTTGTTGATGTTCAATTGACTGTAACAGGGTGTAAATATGAAAATTTGTTGAGATAATTGATACTACAGTAAACTAGGTTGAGTCTAGTTTTTAAAGAATATAAATTTGCAATTTTTGGACGTGTAAAAGTTAACCTTTATGATTTTACAAAAACGTTGTGCAAAGCTGAGTTGTTAGACCTGCTGTTAGGTTGTTTTGTAAATATTATATCTCATGAACTACGAGACCAATTGGGTTGGTTCCACTTCTGGAAGTTGTCTTGTTGAGTTAGGAACCTAACCCAAGTGGTCTTGCATTTGTTGGATTTTTCATTTAACGGGAATTGCAAATAAATTTCTGTTGCGCATAAATTTGACTGTTATGAGTTTGCTGTGGTAAATTGATCATTATAAGAAATATATATGGAATAAAAATACAACAAAATATGTTCTGGAAACCTAACACATATATGCTTTTGTGATGATTTTTGATAAATTAATTGAGATGATATGATCGGTGGAATAGACTAGTTTTACAAGTAGAATTCTGTCATTAAGAAACTAGTTGCTGAATTTTGTAAAAGTTGCATGAAACATGGTAATTGCTAATTTATTTGTCGTGTTTTGACCAAATTGCCCTTGCGGGGAGTAATTGCTAGTGATGTACTTTATTAATACATGACACGTAAATAATTGCTCACACATGTAATGTATCACAACTGTACTTGTTAAAGTCACACACGATTCACAAACGAAACACGAAACGTGATATTTGCATAGGTACTACGTGCCGGGTCTAGAGACTCGTTAATAGTTCCGACACTTAGAAAATCTTTTTGTTGTTTTAGAACGCTAGAGAGAGTTTTCTGTGACGCGCATCACTTGGTGATTTATTTTTGGGAATTCTTCGCAAACAGTGAGTTCACTTACCCCTCTAAACTATTTTCAAACGCTTTTCACTTGGGGAGATAACATACTCCGAAAACGCATTTAAGATTTTGTTAATATAAATTATATATCACTTGTAAAGACTAAGTGGCAAACGCAATAACTAAAGTCCTTCATTCACATCGAACCGTTTAATATTGGATAATAGCGAGTCATTGTTGAGTAGTACTACTGGGTTTGACAAACCCCACCCAACGCTAAACTCGACTGGAGGTCGAGTGGGTGTAATCTTGGCTAAACACATACCATGGTCGGGATAGACCTGGTGGCAAGGCAAATGATAAACAGTCAGCTTCGGTGTCGAACACTTAGTAATACTTGTTTTATAGGCTAGCTACCTATAGATATATAATTGACATAACACTATCTGGTAACGCAAAACGCTGAACGCAAAACGCTAAACGCAAAACGCTAAACGCAAAACGCTGAACGCAAACGTAACGCTTTATTGATATAAGCTTGTGAACTCACCAACCCGGTGTTGACACTTTTAGTATGTTATTCTCAGGTAGCCGAGGCGGGCGCGCGGTATAGGATCATGCATTGCTTGAAAACGCTTTTGTTATGCAAACTATTTTAAAACTGTTATCATTGGGTTTAAGTCGTCCTGCGTGACGCAACATTTTGTTTTATGGTTTTTACGCTTCCGCATTTAAATACTCGTAAACGTTTTCATGGTTTTGAAACTTTGTTTTATGGTTTGATTATAACTAATGAATCCGATTCTGTTAGTTCACACCCTCTGACGGTAAAACTCCGTTAGTGGATTTTGAGGGTGTGACATTACATGCCTAGCAGTTCGGTCTTACATGCCTCTCATACAAGTTGTTTAGGTCTTATAATGATGCCCCACCCTGCGTTGTTCTAACTTTATCCCCTTAAGTTTGTATTTTAATCAACTTTTGGTTGATCTTTAAACATTTAAGCGTTTTTGTTTACTGTCAAATCTTAAAATTTTCTTTTGTAGGGTGACCAAACACTAACTGGGTTGTGTATGACTGGATATTTTCTTTTATACCTATCATTTGGAGAGATGTATGTAGAAACATGAATACTTCTTCAAAAGATTTTCCATTAGTTAGGTGTAGATAGTCAATCAAATGATAACAAAATCTTTTTGAATTTCTTTTAAAGAATCAAGATAAAAGCAAAATCTTTTTGGTTTTTCATATAATCAAGAAAAAAACACATTCACAAGATTCATGAGTGTATAGGAAATTTGAACCATAATCCAGCATATGATTTTGTATCCATAAAACATGTGCACAACAAGCAAATGCAACAATATACTCAGTTTCTGTAGCAGAAATTTACACTGTAGTCTGCTTCTTGTTGTTAGTGCATAATGTCTAATGCTAGGATCTTGTATTTTGTATTGAAAACAGGTTTGGAAATAGGTTTGAATGCACAATGGACGTATAATTCATATCCAGCGGATATGTTTTTGTCTTCATATATAGACTTATACGTTAATTTAGAAGTGATCCAGATTTCCAAGTTGTTATTGAGCTTAAAGTTATCATACCTTTTGTACCGTTATCTGTTTTTAAGGAATATAAAATATATTAAAAGTGAATATACTCATAATGATTTCCGCTCATTATGTTGAAGAGTAGATTGTAAACTTGGTGTATCGATCCTATGTGCAAAAGTTCTTTCAAGTTGTATCAGAGCTTTGGCTCGTATCTACTTAAAGATCACAAGAATTGAATATTTGATCAACAATGTCTTACATATCAACTTGATTCCACAATTTAACAAGATTTCACCGTCAAAAACCTCCGATTTCTACACATTATGGCCACCTACAGTTTGTGGTCAATCCTACCAAGTTTCAGATCAAAACAAGACCTTTCTCATCATCAAAATTGCAAAACTATGTTTTTGGGTTACTGTAGCAGATACGCCATATCCGCTGTATAAGTTTGTTTCATGCAGCGTATAAGACATATACGGATGTATAAGACATATCCGTTTGATTTATGACTTATTCGTTTGGTTTGAGACTTATTTGTTGATTTGAGACTTATACGTGCTCATTTGGTTACTTTGTGTGACAATCGTCAATTTCAGGTTAACTCCGTTAACTCAACTCCGTCAATTCAAACTTAAGATCACTGAATCTATAACGCACACTTCATTACATTTAAACTAGGGTTTAAATGACGCTTAAAACTTACTACATGTGTAGTCTTTCGGGAATTGCACCGAAACGCAAACGAGTTGACGCAAATGATTGGTGAATAAACGAAAAACGTCAAAACAATAGTTATGTGATAATTAGGTGTTAGACTTATGTGTTATGTGATAATATTGGTTAAAACACTAACTCAAGATGTAAACAAGATAGTTTAAGCTAGATAAGTAATACTTAGAAGTTGAGGGGCCAAAGTGTAACATATTATTATTTATAATATGTTAACCCTAACCTCTACCCCATTCCCTACACAACCCCGATCGGAAACCCCCCCCCTGGCTCCTTGGCTGCCGTCGACATACACACACATACATACCATCAATTTCAACTTTTGATTGAAGATTAAGGTGCTAGGAAGGTATAATCGACTATCCTATGCATCCTTTATACTTAATCTTGACTTTTATTGGGTTAATTACAAACCCTAGATTCCGATTTTTATATGTTAGTGTGTTCATATGATTTTGTTTGATTTGATGATGTATTGATGATGATTTGATAACTAGAATTGATATTGTTACATGTTAATTGCTTGTGTCTTTGATTTGAGTTCAAACAAAAACCCTAATCATGTATGTAATGTGTAATTTATGTGCATGGATAGTGATTATGGAGTCTAGAGTGTTATATGAATGAATGATGGTCCATAGATAGTTAATATGTTGAGTTTGGATGCAAACAGTTTCTGGACAGATTGTGTTATTGATGTTTAATTGACTGTAACGAAGTGTAAATGTTAAAATTGGTTGAGATTATTGATACTACAGTAAACTAGGTTGAGTCTAGTTTCTAAAGAATATAAATTTGCAATTTTTGGACGTGTAAAAGTTAACTTTTATGATTTTACAAAAACGTTGTGCAAAGCTGAGCTGTTAGACCTGCTGTTAGGTTGTTTTGTAAATATTATATCTCATGAACTACGAGACCAATTGGGTTGGTTCCACTTCTGGAAGTTGACTTGTTGAGTTAGGAACCTAAACCAAGTGGTCTTGCATTTGTTGGATTTTTCGTTTAACGGGAATTTCAAATAACATTCTGTTGCGCATAAATTTGACTGTTGTGAGTTTGCTGTGGCAAATTGGTCATTGTGAGAAATATATATGGAATAAAAATGCAACAAAATATGTTCTGGAAACCTAACACATACATGCTTTTGTGATGATTTTTGGTAAATTAATTGAGATGCTATGATCGGTGGAATAGACTAGTTTTACAAGTAGAATTCTGTCGTTAAGAAACTAGTTGCTGAATTTTGTAAAAGTTGAAAGAAACATGATAATTGCTAATTAATTGTCGTGTTTTGACCAAATTGCCCTTGAGGGGAATGATTGCTAATTAGTTATCGTGTTTTGACCAAATTGCCCTTGCGGGGAATAATTGCTAGTTAATTGTTATGTGTGACCAAATTGCCCTCACGGGGAGTAATTGCTAGTGATGTACATTATTAATATATGACACGAAAATAATTGCTTACACATGTAACGTATCACAAATACCTTTGTTAAAGTCACACACGATTCACAAACGAAACACAAAACATGTTATGTGCATAGGTATTATGTGCCGGGTCTAGAGACTCGATAATATTCCGACACTTAGAAAAAATCTCTTTATTGTTTTAGAACGCTAGAGAGAGTTTTTCTGTGACGCGCATCTTGGTGAATTATTTTGGGAATACTTCGCAAACAGTGAGTTTCACTTTCCCCTTTTAAACTTTTTAAACGCTTTTCACTTGGGGGAGATAACATACTCCGAAAACGCATTTAAGATTTTGTTAATATAGATTATATATCACTTGTAAAGACTAAGTGGCAAACGCGTTAACTAAAGTCCTTCATTCACATCGAACCGTTTAATATTGGATAATAGCGAGTCATTGTTGAGTAGTACTACTGGGTTTGACAAACCCCACCCAACGCTAAACTCGACTGCATGTCGAGTGGGTGTAATCTTGGCTAAACACATACCATGGTCTGGATGACCTGGTGGCAAGGCAAATGATAAACAGTCAGCTTCGGTGTCGAACACTTAGTGATACTTGTTTTATAGGCTAGCTACCTATAGATATATAATTGACATAACACTATCTGGTAACGCAAAACGCTGTAACGCAATACGCTTAACGCAAAACGCTGAACGCTTTATTTTATATAAACTTGTGAACTCACCAACCTTGTGTTGACACTTTTAGTATGTTATTCTCAGGTAGCCGAGGCGGGCGCGCGGTTTAGGAACATGCATTGCTTGAAACACTTTTAAATATGCAAACTTATTTTTAACTGTTATCATTGGGTTTTAAGTCGTCCTGCGTGACGTAACATTGTTTTCTATGGTTTTACGCTTCCGCATTTAATTACTCGTAAACGTTTTCATGGTTTTGAAACTTTGTTTTATGGTTTGATTATTACTAATGATTCCGATCCTGTTAGTTCACACCCTCTGACGGTAAAACTCCGTTAGTGGATTTTGAGGGTGTGACACTTTGTTATTCTCATATGACTTGTTGCAGCTACGTATTTTGTTATATATACTATATGTACAACTATACTGGTGTGTTGCTCACTCAACATGTGTTGTTGACAAAATTCTATTTTATACGCATATGCAGGTTATCGTAGGAATTTAATACAGGTTGGTGAAGATTTAGTGAAGAATTTAAGTTAGAAAATAATGAATCAAGAATTTAATTTGTAATTGTTGTTTGTTTAATAAGTTGTACATTGTACTTGAATTATTTGAATTATTAAATCGAATTAAATAGATACTGAAACATATATTGTGCATGATAATAACCTTGAGAGCTGTGACAATCAGCTCGCGCCCCGGCATTTCCGCCATAGGTTGGGGTGTGACAGATGCATCGGTCTAAAATATAAGCCCCAACAATCTCCCACTTAGACCGATGCCATCGAATTTTCTTCCATGATTACTTCATAACCCGTTGTCTTTCATTTAAATTCTCCCCCTCACTTTAAGCGGCTTTGAACTTCAATGATCAACATCAAGTAACAAGGTCATCATAAAAGGAACTACACTCAATGTGATCTTCAAATAATCTTCATTTTTTCCCGTTTGTGTTGTGGATGTTGAGATGGCAGAGTCCATCTGATTACGTCATCAAGATCCTCCAGATCTTTGAAAAACTTTGGATTATTGATCTTGATCAACTTTTCCTTAACTTGAGTCTTTACTTGATTTGAAGCAACCAATTTGCAATGAAATTCAAGAATTTTACTCCCCCAGTTTCGTTGCAATTGTCTTTAATGAAAGTGTCTTCAAATCAAGTGTGGTGAAAACATGAAACTCTTCAATTTCAACAATCTTTGACTTGGTCAACTCATGAAATGATCTTGAAAATCAACCATCTTGATCTTGTAAGCACCTTGTTGAAGTCGTGAAGTTTTGGTTAATTTTGCCCAATTTTTGCTCAAAAGTCTCTAAAAATGACCAAAATGCCCTTTGTTGACCCGGCACAGTCAGCCGCCGAGTTGACCAGAAAAATCATTTTCAAACGATCACTCATACTTTGGCAAACATCTTTCATTTAGAACACATAGTCAAAAAGGCAACGGATAAACGAGTAAACATTCCTTTCTTCATCTTGGCCCGTTTAACTTTGAAAGTCAACTGCATCAAATATCCAAAACTTTTTTCCAAAAACTTGAAATATTTCACAAACACAAACTTTTTGGTTCACGAGCACACATATTTCCCTTCACGAGCATGCTAGACCATAGTCATGCTTGTGAGTCAGAAGCGTGCTCGAGAGTAAAAAGATATGCAGTAATTTGTCATGAAAGTTTTCTTTACGAGCACCAAGCATGCTCGTGAGCAAAAAGTGTGCTCGAGAGTAGTAAGATATGCTAGTAAGTAATCCAGAAGGTTTTTCTTTACGAGCACCAAGCATGCTCGTGAGCAAAAAAATGTGCTCGAGAAAAATATTAAAGTGCTCGGGTTTTACAAAAACTTATCCTTTCAGCATATATAAGACTTGTACCAGCAGCAAATATGTTCCAACTTGGTCCTATTCAAACTCAGCAACCGAATCAACCCACATAATCAGATCAACACTGTTCAAGCTAAGTCTGAGTTAACTCAACAACATGAATACCAAAACTTTCCCTTTTAAAATCTTTGCAACAGTTCGTGAGATCCGCAAACTCGTCATACATATGTTGTAGTAACAGTTTGATACAAACATATTCGGCATTTATCATCAATCAGCAGCTGAGTATTTAGAACTTGCATTATCAAAAAACCTTTAAAAATTACAAATCTGCCCTTGACAATTATGCATTAGCAGCTAGTACATTCTGCATTATATCCGTAGCTGAACGTAACACATCATATCTGCACGAGAATCTGATTAACTTTTCGTGAATAAGTTGTTCGGACGCACATCAGTAGCAACAAATATTCGAACCCATCATATTAATAGCTGTGAACTAATATTTTGTTACAAATATTAGCAACAAATTACTATAATGCCCCTTGCAGCAGCAAACGGCCTTAGCTTCAATATTGCAGCAGCAACGGTTTGAGGTACTAAATTGTTCAGCCCTTAACTACTCGAGTAAATCATATTTCGGCAAGAACATATCGGCTCGTATAAACTAGTGCAGCATCAGGAATTGTTCGAAAAAGAAACTGATCCGCACGCAAATAATTCATCAACTTCCAAGTACATTAGGATTCACACTAGCAGCACGTTATAACAGCAAATAATCAGTTCATTATCATCACGTTTATTCAGCAAGTAAGCAGCTCGTTAACAGCACATTTTAATCAGCAATAATCTGCACATTAACAGCGAATAATCAACTTGTTAACAACAAATAAACAGCTCGTTAACGACAGTTTTTAACAACATTTTCAGTAAATTAATAGCATCCTTTAACAACAAAAATCAACCCCAATCTGCCCTTCTAAATTACACAACAGCAAACGCATATTGCAGCAACAACAAACATAATCTGCTATTCTTTTCAGCAAAAAGAAATTACCAATCAGCCATTCAAAAATAGTGCAGCAGCATCAGAAACTACATCAGCAGCTCGTAACATCTGTAGACTGACTTGTACTAGCTGATAATTTATTAAAATGTCCCTTTCTATTATTTACAAAGCTGCTCTTATATATTGTGCATCAGAAGCATGGATAATCAGCTACAAAAGACTGAAATAACCCAGCAATGTATCTACAAATATCTGTTCGAATATATAACAAATAATCTGCTCGTGGTGAAAATTGTGCAGCAAAATAACAAGCAGATCAGCAACAAACATAGCATATAAAACGGTGCAGCATCAATAGTTGTACCAGATGAACAGCTATGTGTTCAAGACGAACAATCAGCAGCAATACATATAAAATAATATCAGCAGATGACTTGTACAAGACCAACAAACAATCTCTTGTAGAATAATGCAACAACTGCTTGTAAACATAGCAAAAGTAATCTGTATTAGCAGCAAATCAGCAGCTAAGTGCTCGTGTCCTACAACCCATATTAGCAATTGCACGAGACCAGCAGCCAGTCTGTCCTGAAGCAGCTGTATTTACAAAACTGCCCCTTCGCATTGTTGTTTGTGATTCAAGCCATGTTATCAGCAACTGTTTTAACATCAATTAGCTACTCCGGACATCCTATCTGTTCATGAATCATCAATAAATCGAACATTTATCATATGAAATATATTAGTAAGCTCGCTTCAAACCACATCAGAATTCATCAACAATCAACAATCACCCTTCAGTTTGATCAATAGATCTCGAATTTCAATCTTTCCCAATTTTGACCTAGATGAACACAAGGCCTCAAATCTGAAATTAAACACTTGATACACGGAATTAAACACTTGAAAATCAACCATCTTGATCAACCATATATATTTTTGTAATAATCTTTTAATATTTTGAGACAAAAATATTCAACATGCCTAAGCTTATACGAGTTTCACATACATGTTGCTTGTTTTTCTAAAAAAGGTATGCGCTGAGTCTTTTGTCTGCGCCACACATATCACACACAGGCATTGTCGTCTCCATACTGTTTGTTTTTCTAAGACGTTAACTAAAAAACGTATTCATGAACTCTTCTTTGTGTAGAATTGTCTCATCCACTTCTATAATCTTCTAAAGTTTGCAGAGAGTTAAACACCACACATACCAACACTCATTGTTCACCACCCACCGTCCGTCACTATCACCATCCACCATCGGCCACCATCACCGTTCACACAACCATCGTTCACCACCACCCACTGTCTGCAGCCTTCACCGTCCACCACCCACTATTACAGTCTACCACCACCCATCACCGTCTACCACCACCCATCACCAACCACCGCCGCCCACCAACACCACCGTGCATCACCACCACCACCCACCGTCGCCACCACTATAACCACCCCGCCACCACTATCATCCACCGTCTACCACCATTATCCATCACCACCACCACCACACATCGATCGCCACCTCCACCGTCCCTCGCCTTCCACCACCATCTACTACCACCACAACCACCATTCACCACCACCCCCACCGTACACCACACATTATTACCGTCTACCACCTTCCACCACCACACAACCACCCGTCACCAACACCACCGTACCGTCTACCACCATCGTTCACCACCACCGTCCGTCCATCACCACCACCACCACCCCACCGTTCACCGCCACTATAACTCACTCGCCACCACCACCACCCACTACCACAGTTCGTACATCAACAGTTTATTTTTGCACTTTACAAACGTTAAAAAACAGAAATCCTTCTTTCTGCATATTGCAAGAGGTTTGCTCCATATTGCAAGAGGTTTGCTCCACCCATTTTTCTACATATGTGTATAGATGTGGTCACAAATTACAACATCTGAAAAAACAAAATATACCATAATAATGCATTGGATAATACTTGGCTTTACAAGCTATTAGAGAGGACATGGCACTCACATGGGTAGAATATATGGTTTTCAAACCACCTGGCAACACCGTCGCCGCCCCATGTGGGTAGGGTGTATGGGTTCATTTCATGACAAATGTTTGCCACAAACTTAATTCAATGGTAAATGTTGGAGAATTAAAATTAATTAATAATCATTTTATTACACATGTGGGTAAGTGTCGTCAGTGATTCTGTAGTTTGTGGTTACTGGAGGTTAACATGAGGTGTCAGTGTAGGATTGAATGGTACAAACGTAGCACCTATGAGTGCCTCTTCCACTCTAAAAAGGTTAATCTTGTGCATCATTTAATATATAACTAATAATGATTCTAATATATTAATATTGACAACAATTGACCAATGGTATAGCTAGATCAACCGTAATATTTAAGATTTAACAAAGATTGACCACTTAATCTAAATACATTTATAAAAAAAATCGCAACCACTTATCCATTCACATATCTTTAGTTTTTATTTTCAAATAAAAATTTGAAGGCTGTGTTACCGTACATGCGAACAAAACCTTTTTTTTTATCAAACATTTGCTGCTATATGTAGGGATGAGCATGGGTGGTACCCGTACCGTACCGGTACCGAGGGTAAAAAATCAGGAATTACCGGTACTGTACCGTACCGTACCGATCCCGAAACTTAAAACCTCGGTACCGATTCGGTACCGACGGTATAAAATCGGTACCGATTTCGGTATCGGTACCGGTACCAATCGTTACCGGTACCGATTTTGCTCATCCCTAGCTATATGTATTTTGTAATCTTACAAATAAATCATGAACGACATAAACACGAGCACAATAGAATTTCGTTTATATTTTTTAATAGTATTCCTGTAATACTATTTTTTTTTCTTTTGAACAGTAAATGCTTCACATACTCCTATTCTACACAAATAATATTAAACTATGCTACACCTTTGCACATCTAAGAGCAGGCCTGACTTTGTTGGTTTAAAAAATCAAATTTTTATATAGGTTTAATTGGTTATAATTTTGGTTGTGTAAAAAATTTTTGTACAAAAACAGGATTAAACATGTTTCAAATGAGATTTGAACCCATAACATTTTGATTGAGTGTAATACCCTTTGCCACTAGACCAAGCTAGTGGTCATGTAATTAAGTTTAAACATTAAATATACATATTGTTTTTAATAAAAATAAATATAATTTTTTTTAAAAAAATTTCGGGGCCTAACGGGTTGTCAGGCATGTGGCCATCGACCACCCCGTCACACCTGTAAGCCGACCCTGTCTAAGAGGCAAATGCCTTTACCACTATTGCTTGACAGAATAACTCCTAATAATTTCGTGGCTTGCTAATTGTAATATTGTATTAGAGGTAGTTTCATAAACAACCAATTACCTGATTACGCTCATTGCTAATATTTATCGATTCTTTTAATCGTCTCTGACTTATATGCTAACTTCTATTTTTAACTTTTTACCCTACTAAGTTTAGCAAGGGCCCGACAGACAAGCCATCATCACCAATCAAATCCTCATTTCACCCTTGGTAGGTACTTTTTGTTTTCTCTTTGATTCAATCACATATAGGATTTCGATTATAATATTGAATTTGATTGTAAATTTTGGGACAGGTGTGTGTTTCAGGGTTATAATAATATTTTGTGATAGAACTTCAGTCAGGTACATCACTCTAATCTAAAATTATAAAATTTTTCAAAGATATATTAATTGAGGTTATTGCAAGCTTAACAAATGGCTTGGCCACATAACTCTGGGTCACACCAGTGAAAGACGTCGCATAAGTTTCTATTGATCAAGTTAGATTTTCTCATTCACTTGAAATGGAGTATTAGACTAATATTAGATGTCTAATGTCTGATTGATTCAGCCTTCGTTATTCACAGGTCTGCTTGATTATGTGCTCAAATATTAGGTCTGCTTGACTTTGGATATTTTGTTGTTGAACTATACCCTTCTGCTCGATTTATGTACAACATAATACTATGATAGTTTTAATTATCATGAATTTTAGATTTTTTGTTTATGTTATTGTGTGCATGCAATATGTTTGACTAAATTACTATGATATAGAACATTCTTATTGAAACATAATATGTAATATGAATGGTTGTTATATTTGAGGTAGCTTTAAGGCTGTGAAAATTCAACTTGCAACAATATAACTATAATATGTGTTGGTTGATGGTTATAGACTATGATTTTTAATTTGATTATTGGTTTTAGACTTGCTACTGTGATAATGTTATTTAACAATCACTCAATCATGTGACTAAAGCACCAAACTTCGTTTAAGTCTTATCGGTTTTGCTGATTAAACTCAAAATCAAAGATAATTTGTTTTCAATTTATTTTATTATTATTTTTTGTGTTGTAGATTTGATGTGAAAGACTATGTGACTGGCTTTAAGAACCCGGGATGGAAAAGAACTTAGGAGGAAGTGGGGAAGAATGTTGTTGTGGTTAGCACATTGAAACCAGGACAACTAGTGTTGGCAAGACTTGGAGTTGTGATTCTTGTTTTAAAACGAGGTGTTAAGTTGATGTAGCTTCAAAGTGGACGCTGTTTTTAAACTGGTTATCTAAAAGATATCTAATCTTTATACTTATTTGTCGATATACATGACTTTTTGACTATTTTGGTAAGCTTCTTGACCCTGATTAGATGGCGATGGCGTAGAATAACCTTTTTGTGGGCAACTATATTTTCAACTTATTCTACTTATGTTTTTTCAATTGGCACAACATATAAGAGACATTGTTGCTGCTTTTTTATTTTCAACTTATTCTACTTATGTTTTTTCAATTGGCACAACATATAGGAGACATTGTTGCTGCTTTTGATAGGTGAATGTAATCCTGCCATATTTTTATATTGCAAAGCTCATTACTTCTCTTCGTGGGACCGGTATGATAATATGATACAACCTAAAATCATGTTTTATGTATGATTATATGTGATTATATTATAATTTTTCATGGCATAAGTTCACAAAAGCTAATCACTTGGTACTAGTATTTGTTTTCATATTGCAGAGAAAATCATGAGATGTTTTGGGCGCAAAGATAATGAATTAGAGAATCTGCTACATGAATTGAAGGCTGATAAACATGAAAATGATAGGACTGCACATCTATCACCAACAGTTGAGGCTTTCAAGTGCCTTTTTCCGGATGTCATTGTCGACAATATATTGTTCTTTTGAATAAAAGATTGATATGCTAAAAGTAGTCAAATAATTATTAACTAAAAAGAAGCTAATCTAGACACTAAGTAATAATTCTAGACTCTTAAACTTAACTTAAACTACTAACCGGCAAGTGTACCGGTCGACTCTAGTACAGCTAAGTAAGTCCGGATATCGAACCCACGAGACTTTATAAATTACGTGTACTATCTAATTAGACTCGACTTACTGACACGACTATTTAATAATATTATTTAAGGGGGAGTTTTAAACTATTTAATATTAAACTACAACATAACCCTAATTATTTAAATAATAATAAACTCTAATGATTACTTAAATCCTAATTAATTATTATGTTAATAAACTCTTAAAACCCAAATTAATTAAAACAAATAAACTAAGAGAAGAACCTTAGATTAATTCAGATGATAAAAGCAACTACCTAGGCTAGAATCCCCTAAGTTACGGCAATCACTGGGAAACTTAAGTTATGGAACTGGGATCGTGAAATAGACCCTTGACAGAAAACACGAACAGGACCATTGACCTTCAAGAAGACACCTATGGATTTCTAACAAGTTTTAAGACTCACCAGTTTTATGAATTAAACTTCCTTACGGTTATTTAATAATTTATATCTAAGTATCTTCATGACAAAATTTTACCTTACAGCGCGGAAATCAAAGATAGCAAAGCAGACTCAGTTGACTTAATAGACTAAGCTGACAATCAAACCTAGACGGACTCCTTATCAATGACATATCACCTTACAGCTTTCTAGGCTAGCAGCTCACTTTTATCTATTTAATTAGTTTTATTGTTTCTATGATCTTAATGCATATCAATAATAAACTAGTCAAGAACACACAATAAGTGACCTAACAAAACCCTATCC